>NC_065917.1:4724893-5025077 GCF_905147045.1 Nymphalis io | reverse complement strand
ACCAAATTTAATTTGACGTAATGTCGTAAAGAAAAAATGTAAATGTTAAAATTTTAAATATTTTGCTTTTCCGGGCAGGACGACGTCTGCTGTCTTTATAAAAGGTGACCTTTTCGTTTAATTAATGTTTGTAGTGTTTGCTCCGCTCCATCTATGCTACAGCTTGAGCTGAATGCATTTTGTATTTAAAAACGTCATAAATAAATAATAACGTCAATTAATATTGAAATAAAATAAAGAATTATCCGGGTTACAAGTTATTGTTAAATAATCTGATTATGTTTATAGATTTATAAAAGTAGTGTGTCTATACTAATATTATAAATGTGAAAGTAACTCTGTCTGTCGGTTACTAAACCACTGAACCAATTTTGATAAAAAATTGGTATGAAGCAAGCTTGAACCCAGGAAGGACCTAAGCTACCTAATATTACAATTTTTGTTCCTCTCACCCTAAAACTAGTAGAATAAAAATAAAAAACACACGACAGTATATTTAAGGCCAAAATTTATGGTAGAAACGACAAAGACCAAATCTTTCTTCTTCTTGTGCCTCTCCACTACTGGAGGTTGGCCGTCAGCTCAGCGAATTTTTCGCGGTCTCGCGCCAAGCGAAATAGTTTTTCCACGCTGGCGATCTTCGTCCATTCACGGATGTTGCGCAACCAGGACTTTTTTCTTCTTCCAGCGCGTCGTTTGCCCTCTACTTTACCCATCATTATAATTTGGAGCAGTTGGTATCGCTCGTGTCTCAAGACGTGGCCCAAATACTCGGTTTTTCTCTTATTGACGGTTTGCAGTAACTTTCGGCTACTGGCGACGCGCTGGTACTCTCACGTTTGAAACTTTCTGTGTCCAGCTAATACGGAGCATTCTGCGGTAACACCACATTTCAAAAGCTTCTAGACGTTTCTAGGTGTCAGCTTGTAAAGTCCATGCGTCACTACCGTATAACACTACTGGCCAGACATAGCAGTGGAGTATTCTTAGTCTGAGCTTTATGGATAGTTTACGGTTGCACAAAACCTTCTCCATCCTTTTAAGGCTTGCTCGGGAAATTTCAATCCGGGTGTGCATTTCTTGCCTACAGTCCCATTCTTCATTTACCCAAGCACCGAGGTATTTGTACATACGCACCCGCTCTAGGTATTTACCTTCCACCTGAATTTTCGGCTTTAGATCCATATCCCCCGACACCACCAGAAATTTGGTTTTGCTAATATTCATGCTTCCCTGCCTTCACTTCGCACCAAATCTTTACTAGTGAAACGGGAAGGTAATAATGATAACAATATATCAATAATGGAATGTATATTTATATCTTAATACTTTTTCCAATTCACCACTGTTATTTTCCTTTGTCATCGCCACATCATTTCATCCGTTATTTTGGTTGTCATAGCAACATTTTTGTCCAAAAACAAATGACGTTCCGAAATGAGCCGATCGGGTATTAAGTTCTGTTGTTACTCGAATGTGACGCAAGTAATGCCTTGGCTTGGCTTGACTTGGCTTGGCTCGGCTCGCATGTGGCACGTGGCGTGGCGATATGTAGCGTGGCATTAGCGTGGCGTTACACTAGCCACAAAATCCGGACAAAAGAGACCGATTCGTTCTTAATGAAATTATTATGAATTTTACCATTTAAAAGAAATGTAAACTTATTGTATAACCTTCAACGCATACCTCTCGGTTATCTTTAAGACAAGGTATGCTACCCTCGCCGACACACTGCCAACCTCCATGACATTGCATCTAAGTGACTTGTGGATCAAAAAGCCGACCCCACCTTGGGATGGTTGGTGTCCTTCTCGGAAGTAGAGTAAGTGACCGGCATCTAGTGTCATCGTGTCCTAGCCCTGTCCTCGGATTTCTGATAGACCTACTATATCCCAGTTAATACGACTTAACTCTACTTCCAATTCTGTCAGATGTTCGTCCAGCCGCAGAGAGCGTCCATTATACGTGGCCAGAAACAGTCGCCGTTTGTGGTACCCTGCCGTAGCCCGGAGATTCTTAGCACCCCCCATCGCACCGTTACCATGGCCGGTACCGTGGCCAGGAATAGTGTGATTACCGAGAATTGGGGACCGTGAATTTTTGTCATCGCTCATAGGGGGGTTTTTGCCTTAGTCACCACGCTTGGCAGGCGGGTTGGTGACCGCAGTGGCTGAAAATCTTTCACTAATACCGCTGCTGCCCGCTATCAGGATTTGCATTTTCGGATTCCAGCATTTGTGTGGTTAGACCGCCACGATTCGGTCGCCAGAGCCTCGTTCGTTGATTAGCAGGATGTACCACGAGCAGGTGAGGTTGACGGTAGAGAGCCTAGGTTGTTATCGGCTCCCCTTATACCCCCTAAAGTAAAATAAAGTTAAAAATAGCCATAGTCAGTATTCGTCTGTCCAGAGATAGCGAACATTTAACAGCTCCGATTTATAGTTTCCTGGTATTATGTTTTGGTTAAGACGTGATCTGTACACGGAAACTTTCTGATTTGTTTGTTGTGTGGTTCCTTTCTGTACGATGGCAATTTTAGTCAGTTGGTTAAGTTATATTTTTAATTTATTAATAATTAATTTTATTTATCTTTAAAGCCCCACTCTAGCTGTTCAGAGAGGGCATCATAATGCCAATCTTATTATATTTTATATAGATACTATACGTACTGCATTGTACAGTGCTATTCTTTTTTTTCTATAATTTGTAAAATATCCATCATGACTGTATGTATTTATTTTATTTTGGTTTAATTTTTTTATTTTCATTTCAAGGCACGGTATTTGAAACAAAATACGAAATCTAAATATTTTATAAAAGTTATTTATTTATTATAAAATTTTCATCAAGTATCAAGTAATAATGATCTGTTAAGTCACTTAATTTAACCGGATAGTATATCCGGTTAAAAGAGGTCCAGTCGGTGCGATTGAAAAATATATTATTTTCAAAAAAGCCGAGATGGCCCTGTGGTAAGAACACGTGAATCTTAACCGATGATCGTGGGTTCAAACCCGGGCAAGCACCACTGAATTTTCATGTGCTTAATTTGTGATTATAATTCATCTCGTGCTTTACGGTGAAGGAAAACATCGTGAGGAAACCTGCATGTGTCTAATTTCACTGAAGTTCTGCCACATGTGAATTCTACCAACCCGCATTGGAGCAGCGTGGTGGAATAAGCTCCAAACCTTCTCCTCAAAAAGAGGAGAGGAGGCCTTTAGCCCAGCAGTGGGACATTCACAGGCTGTTACGGTTACGGTTACGGTTCAAAAAAGATTAAACCTTGTGACCTCATCAATAAACTGTAATTTTCAACGCTGAAAGACTGTTTCTGCATAGCGAATCTTATTTCTTATCAGCTTATATGTTGTATCTTTGCATAGAAAATATAGTATATGGCGCCAATAATTAATTAAAAATGTTAATTAACTAATAATTTAATTATGGACCTTTCTGTCAACCAACATAATAGCGGTTTGATAATAAGCGCATAATAATAAATATATTATAAAGAATCTCCTAACTATATGAAAAGAGCTGGCAATGTCACGAAATTAATAAGCTTAGGTCAGCTTTTTTATATATATTTCTCTTCTTATATAAGTTGGGGTTTCTCATTTGTAGACTGAAAGCGGTTACGTTTTTCTATGCGTCCACGTTGTCTGACTCTTTTACTACAGAGTGAATTTCATAATTGTTTCTAAATATAAGAAGAATTGTTCTAGCTATTGAATAAATAAAAATACATAATCACGCATTATTTATTTATATTTATTCAAAGGACTTTTAACCTTGTTGCCCATTTACTAAATTTATTATTTAATAAATCTCATTCAATTTAAGGCAACGAAAGCCTGGAAACATTATTGCTCTTCTGTTTCGTAGTGTCCTGGTATTTATGTTTTTTTTTAAATGTGACTCTATACTCTGACGGCAATGTAAACAGAGAAATTATATTTTTACTCTCGTTATTTTTTTAATTGCGAACAAGGAGTAATCCTTTTTTTTAAATTTTATTTTTGGGCAACTAACGCAATGCTAACTTTTTCCTTATTTCCAAGGGCCCGTTTATCCTTTATCCATACTAATATTTAATGAGGTAAAATTTAATTTTTTGTATGTTCGTTTGTAAAGGATAAATTCAAAAACTAATATGACTGATACAACCTCACGGGATTGCTTTCGCATACTATCGTGACACACTGACACCGCCCATCTCGCTTCACTCCATCTGGAAGCGAGATGGGCGGTGTTGGAGTGTACCGGACACTTCAGCAAGCACCTCCTGGAGTTTCCAGGGCGGATCGCTTGCGATATGTGTCGCGGCCGTCCATGAAACCGAACAACTTTGTAGCGCTCTCTGCAGATAAGCTCTGTTATGATCGATGAGAGCGTCAACCTAAACGGGTAGCACCATACAGCGCCATGTAACGCACTTTCCTAGCGTATAAACACGCGTCTCTGACCTTCCTATGTTGGGTAGGAGGTGGCTCAAGACGGCAGCGGCGTTGATGAACTTCAGGCAGAATGGGACAAAATGCTCCAACTTCCATCCAGGATCAGGTCCTGATACCTTATCTTAATAATCATCGAAAGGACGGTGATTATGTTATATCACTTGATTTGGATTTGATTTATTCCTAATCATAAGCATGATGATGAGCTTGTCAAATTGCTTGATGCTTTTGGTTGCTCGACCCCTTAGGCTCTAAAAGAAAATGATGTTAAGCCAAATCCATCTTATAATAAAAAAAATAAAACGCAATTTTGAACGGAAATTATATACACACTAAAACACAGTCCGACGTTGTTTTTTGTGGTATAGGTAGCTGGACGGGCTAATAGGCCACCTTACGTTAAGTGCCACTGCCAGATATTGACGATGTAAGAAATATTAACCATTTCTTACATCTCCCATGCGCCACGAACTTTCGGAACGAAGATGTTATGTCCCTTGTGCCTGTAGTTTCACCGGCTCACTCACCCTTCAAACCGAAACATTACAATACTATGTATCGCATCGATACTAAGTATACCTGACTTTACTTGAATATTTTTTTGGATATTAGTGGATATAAATGTATTTGGATCATCTCTTCTCATCTCTCAGCCGAAAGACGTCCACTGCGGGACAAAGACCTCCCCCAAGGATTTTCATTTTGGCCGGTCTTGCGCTGCCCGCATCCAACGGCTTCCCACGACTCTTTCTATGTCGTCGGTCCACCTTGTATTTGGATATTTGTAAATAAATAGATAAAGCTAAAAAAATATAGTAAATAGTTTTCAAAACGTTCAATTAGTTGTATTTATTAAACTTTAATAAAAAATCTCGTTGTGTTGAAAGAGAAAAAATAAACGAATCCAAAAACACAAAAATTGTTATCACGTTACATCTGGATAAAAGAGGTCAGAAGTATCAATTCAACCAATTTGAAGATAATTTGAACTTTACTGCACATACGAATATTATCACTTACATTTCATAGTCTCTTGGTACTTATGTTTTGGTTTTAACATGACAGTGCAAATGCTCGGTAGAGGTAAAGGGCGGCGTGGTCGCTAGACTTCTAGAAGAACGTTGGTTGGTGTTCGAAACTTCAGTGTCATACAAACCTTTGTACTCACAGGTTAGAAAGGTAATTCATACCTTGAATCGCTTATAACAAAGTTAACTTTAAAAGAGTGACCAATCCGACAACAATATTTTATAACATCTTTCGTTTTATAGTCTCCTGGTATTATGTTTCTGTGAGCGTAGTGGCGACGTCGCTTCGTTCGTTCTGACGATGACGTCACAATTTAACCTCGCTCATAAGAAAAGTTCTTCTCAAAAGAAACTTCAAAAAAGTTCTTCATATAAAACACGTAGAACAGAAAATACTCTAGCTTATAATATAACATAATAGAGATAAAAACAATAATATAATGAGAAAAATATCTTACCCATTTATATTTAACAAACATATTAATTATTACTTAAAGTGTTAAATATTTACTTTCAACTCGTCTTGTCTTACATTTTGCACGAAAAGCTTCATTTTTGTTTCTCATAATTAAAATCATTTTAAATATTCAGATTAACTTTAAATAGATAATAAACTGCAGTTGATGATTGGCTGACTACAATGACGTATAATAAATAAACCGTGAGTGATTCGCTCGTCACTACTCGTAACGATTCACGCCGACCCGGATGAAAGAGGCGGAGACTGTGTATCAGGAGTAATATATATTTAACCAACTTAAACTTTGCAGCGCATACTATAAGGTTCCTTTTACGCTATACGTACCAGACAAGTTATCGCTCGTCGATCTCTCGTATGTCTATAAGATCCTGGTATCTGATATTTTGGGTTAAGCGTGACATTGCGTCATCGTTTCTTTTTTGTTTCTGTATATGTGTGTATACCTTCTCCTCAAAAAAGGGAGAGGAGGCCTTAGACCAGCAGTGGGACATTCACAGGCTGTTACTACTTCTATATGTGTGTATATATATAGGTAAATAAAATGTAACACAAATAGTCACAAAGCCCACGGGTTTTATATAGTTTGGATTTCTGCACATAAAATTAAATTGATAAACACACGTTTCAATAAACTTGAACAGGCACAAGAGATATGACATTTTAGCCCCAAAGGTATGTAGAGCATTGACAATGTATTGACTATGGGCGGTATTAACCACTTATCAAGGTCTGGTCAAGGTCAAGGTCAAGGTGGTCTCAAGACTGCCTATACTAAATAAAAAAATTCGGGTACTAAGTGAGGAAATGCGTTTGGTTATAATATAAATTTAACGCAAACTAAGCCGCAAAGAACCACCAAATTAGTTAATTAAAACGTATTTATTTATTATTATATTTATTTTAATATCGTTTCCAAATGGCTGAATTTCACGCACGCAATCCCACGCACAGCCTAACCCGCTAGGTCTAACAGGTAGACGTTTTACACAAAGAAATCCTTATGGAACGTAGGCGTATTAATTAAGGTTATTTTCTAAATTCATCTCCAAATGGGATTAAATGAAGTATGAAGTAGTAAGTAGGTTTGTGAGTAAATTCGTCATTTCTAATGTTAGAAATATGGATATCGATATTTCAGCTTATGAGTTATGTTTCAGTTTATGGGTTAACGACAGCCTTAAGGTTACTGTTTCCGATGGGACATACCATCAGGCTCACGGCTAGCATAATATCTTAATATATGTAATTCTTTTGTCACCTAACTCCTCCTAAACGGCTGGACCGATTTGGATGAAATTTTGTGTGTATATTTCAATGGGTTCCTGGATGGTTTGAAAATACAATTCTACGCGCTAGGTGGTGCTGCTGTTGCTTTGTCACCAAATTTGTTTTGACGTAATATCGCAAAAATAAAAAAATCAATCATCATTTGACAGATTTTTAACTTTGCTGCATTTGTCTAATTTCATTGAAATTCTGCTACATGCGTATTCTTCCAACCCGCATTACAGCAGCGATAGCGAATGTCCAGGGATAGCGAACATTTAACAGCTCCGATTTATAGTTTCCTGGTATTGTGTTTTGGTTAAGACGTGATCTGTGTGGTCAATCTCACTCACTCGGTTCCGGACACTTCGGATGGATTAAGGCCTTGTAAAAATGTAATGACAGGATTTGAAGTTACAACTTTGACGTGACGCTAATTTCAAAATGACTATATATGTGGCTTGTTTGCCCCACTTATATTATTATTATTTTTCCTTCTTTTTCTTTTTTTTTTTCAATACCCGAAGGCTTACAGGTGCATTGTCGGCTATTAAGGAATGAATACGCTCTTTTCTTGAAGAACAAAATCAAACAACATAACAGTTGACTGACAAACGTACTGGTACGTTACTGGTGGTAAGGGCTTTGTGCAAGCTTATCTGGGTAGGTACCACCCAGGGACAAGGGACATAACATCTTAGTTCCCAAGGTTGGTGGCACGTTGTGTGTATGCAATGTTTCACATTTCTTACAATGCCGATATCTATGGGCATTGATGACCATCAGGTGGCTCATATGCTCGATCGAAGAAAATAAAAAGTTAACGGATAACGTGTTGGAAACGCATTTTGTCTCTTAGCGGCCCGGCCCGACATTAATAATTAGTAAATCTATTAATTGCTCGACTCGCCTTTATACTGTTCGATATTTATTTAATATTTAACCTTTATATCTATCTATCTACATAAACATAAATGACTTGTTGTCACAAATATGTTGTAAATTCTTCCTTTATTTTTAAAAATAATTAATAATTACTTCGTCACTATTACAATTATCGTTACATTTTCCCTTTTTTTAAACCCGGATATAAGAGGTCAAGTTATCCGTTAAGGAATGCTTTACTCACCACCAAAGAGAATTGAATTTTGTCGTACTCGTTACAAGGTACATTTTACAATGCTTAAATATAAAAATTTATAAAACGAAATAGAAATTAATGCGTTCATAGCCATTTCCTAGATTTATGACGTGTTCTATTCCATCATTAATTTTGTACTCGGTTTAAAACTCTGCGTATCTTTCAATCAACATACAGGTAAAATGTGAAGAGTAATATGAATTAATAGGTTATTTGTGGGGATTTTTATTTTTGATTCAATACACGTGGAACGGCAGTGTATGGATCTCTTAACTATTCATGTGATCCTAGTATCGAATGTTTTGGTTAAAGCGTGAGACTAGCAGTGTTAATTTTATTGCGGTTACTAAAAAAATATATATTTTTTTTATATTCAAACCGATATTTTTTGTATTTGAAAAAAATTTATTAAGCCGAACTTATGACGTAACGCTATTTTTAACGCGCTTTATTTTTCAATAATTTTCTACTTTTTAGTTAGTTACAAAAGCGTGTTTTACTGGTAATGTTCTTCAAAATTTCTCAACAAATACTTTTATTGGCCATCTCCGCATTTCAATCCACTTCATTATATGTACAAGCCTTTATAGAAATGAGAGCTTAAATTCATATCAGGCTGGAAGACGACCAGTCATTGTGATGCATAGTTATCGATTTTTACTTATTTAAAGATACTTTTAAGCTTAATATGACAATAATAAAGTCCGATTTACGGTGACAAATGCTTGAAAGGCATAGCGTAGTATTGCTCTTCAGTTTCGTAGTACCCTAGTATTATGTTTTGGTTTAAACATCACTCTACAATTTCTCATAAACCCACCCACCCCTCAAATCTCAAATAAAATAAGTTAATTTTTTAATAATATTTGAAACGGGAGGGGGAATTTATGAATTAACTTTTTCAATTCCCGTATGTTTTTTTCAGGTTCTGTGAAAAGACACTCCCATAATAAACAAGGCGCTGTAAAAAATATTACCCATACCCTTCAACAATGCGCCACCAACCTTGGTAAAAACATAATATAACCTATAATCTAATATATAGAGGGAAAAAGAAAAAATAATGTAAGCCAAGTTATCGCCGAACTTAAAGGCCCAGTATAATGCACGCATGAATCTTAACCGAAAATCACAAGTTCATCCAGGCAATCACCACTGAATATTAATGTGCTTAATTTTTTCTTTATAAATTCTGACTTGATATGATTTGACAATTAATAGGCTAGCGTTTGACCGTTGACTTGCCTGATGTTAAGCATCGACACGGTCTAAGATGTAGCACGCTTGCCTATAAGAAACCTGTTTACTCTAGATTTGAAGACACCAACGTTGTACCTATCAAGAATACGGACTCAGGCAAAGCATTCCATAATTTCGCAGTGCGAATGATGAATGAAGATTCAAAGCGCTTAGTACGTAGGCGGGGAATTTCCACTGTGTACCTACAGCGCTTAGATAAACTTAAAAAGCAAATTCTTATCTAAACACAACTTTTGAGCCAAATCGTTAAAGTAAACGGCTATACACTAAAATATATATACAAAAAATTATCAATAAATTTTATTTAATAATAACTTATGCTCGTTAATCCGGTTGAAAGAGGCCGAATCAGAACTAATATTAATTTAGCGAATTTAAGCCTTGCTGCGTTTACAATAAACTACCTTTTCCATCGCTGAAATACATACTCGGCAAGTGATAGTTTGTCGATCTTTCCTCTTTTCATATGATCCTGGTATCTCGTGTTTTGGTTTAAACGTGACGTCATGGATTTTTTTTATATTACTTAGCAAGTGTTATATAGATTATTATTAGATTGACCGTAACAATTATATTATTTGTCAAAAAATGTGTGACATGTAAATATTTTGAGGTTAAAAATTAATACTAAAACAATAAACAATACATACAGACTTTGATTATATCAAAATCTTTTTTTTGTTCAGGAATTAAAAGCACTTGATTAATTTTTTTTTTTATTTGTCCGATATGTTTGGGTTTACAAAAAAAAATACAATTAAGAATGTGTCCAGTTCCATGTCTTGCTTGCCCTTTGCACGTACAATACAATTACAATGTTTATTTAGTATATTTGTTATATATAATTTCCCAATTTTATTTTAATACCATAAAGAAGCTTTCATGTATAATTTTAAAATAACTAAATGTAAGAAATTAAAATCAATATACACGTAATTGAACGTAGTTACTAAAGTTTGATGTCAATTAGATTTAAAAATGACTTGCAATTAGTCTTAATATCATGAAAAATCATGTTAAATAATATGTTAGTATTCTTTTTAACGGAAAACAGCCACAGTCTAAAAATTTATAAATAAAGTTCACCATTGAAAATTATGACTGTAAAGTCAATTAGCACAGACTAACCCGGTTAAAAGAGGTCGAGTCGGTGCGATGGAAATAAATATTTATGCCAAAAGATTCTTAACATTGTAGCGTTACAAATAAAGTATAGTTTACAAAGATTAAAGATAACTGCATAGCGAATATTATCTCTTACACTTCATAGTTTCCTGGTATTTATGTTTTGGTTAAAACGTGACTCTTTAAGCTGGACGGACTTATTTGTGGTGAAGAGAGGGAAAAGTTTTTTAACTATATTTTTTTTTATTTATTTTAATTTGGTTGGTACTTTTGAAACCTGCAGTGCTATTTAAGAAACAAGGACAAGCGTGCCTTCTGTTTTTTTTTAAATTATATATTGTTGTTAACGATTATTTATGGACAAATAGCTCTGACCGCATACACGTCGTAACGGGTTTCATTTGTTTTTTTCTATTCTTTATGTGCGGTTACCACGGTAGCTCAACACAGTGTATATATATATATATATATATACATATATATATACACACAGTGTCCCTCCTTCCTGACGTCGACGGCTGAACCTCAGCCGAGGTTCGGCCTCATAGGAGGCGCCCTTAGGACACGCGTATTCTGAGCCCTTAAGTGGGCTCCCAACATCCGGCTGAGTATCTTAAAGACTTGCCCCCCGCCCGGTGACGCTGTCGAGGCCATGGGCCAACAACAACAAGCTGTTATCTGTCAGTGTGACATATCGATGTAATTTGTAAATGATTTTTAACACATAATTAGATAATTTGAATTGTTCCTTTCGAGTTTTGATAAAATTGTCCTTCAATTCGTATTTTTGTTTATTTATTTAAAAATAAGTAATTACTTTTTAAATTGATATATTACTTCTATTAGAACAACATTCAATAAAAACGTAAAATTATTAAATAGCGCCATCTATCGTTGCATCGATGTAAAATACCTTATATAAGATTTTATATGAGATTGTAATACACAATATTAGATAAAATACGAATTATTATTAAATATTACCGAATAGTAAGTAATAAACAATAATAACCATATTTTTGCTTATAACGATGGCGATGATTACGATTCGCGTTTAAATTCGATATAGTTCTAAACGCGTACCTCAAGCCTCGTTTTAAAATCAATTTCTTCTATTAAAATCGATTTAAGCGTTTCATTCTATCGATAAATTGAAAGCGAAGATACCGGACTGATACTGTGTAAAAGTACAACTCTTATTCAATATTTTACCAACAATTTTAGCGTGTTCCAAGTCGACGTTCGTAAAACACACTACTATGCAAGTCTGCGTACGAAGGGCGAGAAAACGGACTCTACTAAGCGAATAATATTGAAATATAAACTATTACGATAGATAAATAATAAAGCTTTGAAAGAGAGTATAAACAATAACAACAATCAATTGTAGAACAGGTCAACGATTCGAACGAGCGAGCGTGTCAGCGTGCGACACAACGTCGGCCGGTGTGCGGCTCGTAGCTCGACGTAGCTGTGAAGAGAGCGCCTAAGCCACTAAACGGCTATAACATGTAAGTATTGAATTTAAAATTGTTTTGAATTTAAAATGAGTAATTAAGTTATATCGTTACGTGTGTTACCAGTATAACTCAGTATTCGTCGTCGCGCATATATGGCCCAGGTGCTCGTCCGCCGTCCTATTCTATATTATATATATATATATACGATAAGTTAGTTACTATTCATATCGGCTTAATTACCCGGTTAAAAGAGGCCGAGTCGGTGTGATAGGCAGTTCTATTGATTTCACGTATCCAAAAAGAGCTGTAACCGTATAGCGTTATAAATAAAGTATCATTTGCAACAAAAAAATATTGTATCTGCATGATAAATGTTAGTTCTGACATTTCATAGTATCCTGGTACTTATGTTTTGGTTTAAACGTGACTGAATGTGACGTGACGTGACTTAAAACAGAATATAGATGAGGCAGTTCCTTCGTTGACAGTTAGATGGTGCTGTAATCAAGTTGTTATCCAATACCAATTTGATGGTAGATATGTTTATATACTATATTATCTGCTTCTTCAAAATTCTCTAAGAGTTCCGAGTTGTTATTTAAATACTATACGCCAGCGGTTAATGACGAGAGGTCCACTAATTTTTTCCTCTTTTTTTGACATTTGTCACACGCCTCGCATACTTTTTATGACATTGAAATATCCGATTGAAAGAGCACGAGTCGGTGTGATGCACAGCTTATTGATTTTTACTAATTTCAAGCGATTTTTAACCTTACCATGATATACATATATATATTATTATTTCTCTTCTGTTTCGTGTTACCCTGGTATTATGTTTTGGTTTAAACGTGACTTTAAGTCAAAATGGTGCAGTTCTTTTTTTTGTTGAACCAACCTAAACCCATCCCTTAGATAATTTACAAACTTGGTGAAAAGAATAAGGATGAGGAAACTGACTGATGAAATAATGTTCATCTGACAAATCCTTACGATGCCTTCCTATTATTATATTCCTAATTGTATCTCAAATGAAGACCATGAAAACTGTATAAAAATCATATGTTTTAAAGCTAAGCGTGTCATCACGGCTCTATAATCCGATCATCCTCGAATTGCGTGAATTCACGCACTACTACTACACTAAAGTAAAAATCAAAAAATTAAATTAATTTATATGAACATATTTTCACTATAATTAATAACAATAATAATCGGTCCCGAAGAGGATATTAAGATAAAGATTAACAACAACAAGTCATGAAATAATTAAAAAAAATATTTTTCGAAATAAAAAAAACACATCTTTACTTCTCACAACTGTTCTTCAATCAATCAATCAATCAACAGCCAATCGTTGTCCACTGCTGAACATAGGCCTCTCCCAAGGTTCGCCAAAGCTCCCTGTCATCTGCCTTCCGCATCCAGTTGGTGCCCGCCACCTTCTTAAGATCGTCGGTCCACCTGGCTGGAGGGCGCCCTACGCTGCGCTTGCCGATTCGCGGTCTCCGTTCTAGGACTCGTCTGCTCCAACGGCCATCGGTCCTACGATATACGTGACCAGCCCACT
The DNA here is from genome assembly GCF_905147045.1 of Nymphalis io. NCBI lineage: Eukaryota > Metazoa > Arthropoda > Insecta > Lepidoptera > Nymphalidae > Nymphalis > Nymphalis io. Next base: position 5,011,286 of record NC_065917.1, on the reverse strand, counting down.
GCCACTTCAGCCTGCTAATTTTGCAAGCTATGTCGGTGACTCCGGTTCTTTTCCGGATAATCTCATTTCTGATCTTATCCTTCAAAGATACTCCGAGCATAGCTCGCTCCATAGCACGCTGAGCGACTTTGAATTTGTGGACTAGTCCCGCAGTTAGTGTCCACGTTTCGGCACCGTATGTCATGGCAGGTAAGACGCATTGATTGAAGACTTTCGTCTTCAAACATTGCGGTATAGACGACTTGACTTGACAAAGGTTGCCAAATGCTGCCCATCCCAACTGTTCCTATGGTCGTAATAAGCCCGTTGAATGTGGACGGTTAAATTGTGACGTCATCACAGAAGGAGTGAAGCGACGTCGACACTACGCTCACAGAAGCATAATACCAGGCGACTATAAAACGTAAGTAGTGACATATTAACTTTTGCTATTTCAGGACTATTGTAGTAAATTTAACTTAATTATTACTGTATCAGGGTTTAAATTACTTTGAATTATAAAAATAGTATAAATTAATTTATATTATTTTCCATAACAAAAGGGCCTCTTTTATCCGGATGTATCCGGTTAGTAGTTGATATACGCTATGATTTCTATGCGACGATCTTACAATATTGAATGGTTCTATTTTTTTTTTGTTATTTACATTTTTTAAAGCTAGTGTTTGTTTTTTCTAACGTGTAATAAGAATTTAAAGAATCAAAACATAATTTAAAATTGTTACCTCTTTTTGTAATTGTGTTTGGGAATGGTGTGTGTTTTCCTGTAATCGGTTGTGCATAGTTAATTTTAAGTTAATGTAAAGCGTGTTTTGAATGTGTTTTATGTACAACTGTTGGACATCCAAATAAATAAATAAGAACTGAAAGTTACATTTTTTTCTTACGATCGTAATAAATTCGTTTACTGAGGAAGGTTAAATAGTGACGTCATCACAGAACGAGCGCTGCGACGTCGCCACTACGCTCACAGAAACATAATACCAGGAGACTATAAAACGAAAGCAGTGGAATCAACTTTTGCTATTTTATGACTGTTATATATTATACTGCGATAAATATGAAAGGCGTGTCGTATCTTTTTCTGAACCGCAAACAGAAAGAGATAAATCAGTGCTTAACTAAACAGTCAAGGCGACGTGGTAAGCTTTCCATGATTCGCATAGAGCTAGAATAAATGAAATATCAATAATAACTACCCTACATCTCATATATGTATATTCAAGGTCAAAAGGTCAAAAGCATTAGTTTTTTAAATTTTTTTCGTAGTCCGTGAGTGTTATCACGGAAATAGTTGACACAAAAATTGTAGATTAAAAATTGCTCATATACTTCTCCACTAAAAACCAGCATTACCGAGATATCATCATTGGTAACATCGCCTATTCACACCGCCTGTAACCATTAGTGACGTCACATCCGACTGTCAAGTGAGAAGAATTAAATACCGCATAATGGTCACCGCATTATAGTTAATTATATTATGCCATTAACATAAGAACCCTAAAATAAAGCGAGCGATTGTAACGCCATCTATTGATGTGGTCGTAAAGTTTTTTGTGATGTCACGTCGTTTGATTTTCGTCTTTGATGCAAACCAGTAAAGCGCTTAACTTGAGGATGGGATATACTTTTATGCTGATCCTTGAGGTAGAAACACTGTAAATGATGGTTTTATTAAAATGCTTTATGTTATGTGGCTAACATGTTTTTTTTTTCAGCCTTTTGCCGTCCACTGTTGGACGAAAGCCTCCCCATGAGGCATGTTATAATTGCTGAAATTATTTTATTTTCATTATATTTTTCTTAAAATTAAATATGTGATATTGTATTGAATTAACTTAATCTAGTTCAAGTGTTGGATTTTTCATGAATAGTTGATAAGTATGAAGGAAAACATCGTGAGGAAACCTGCATGTGTCTAATTTCACTGAAATTCTGCAACATGTGAATTCTACCAACCCGCATTGGAGCAGCGTGGTGGAATAAGCTCCAAACCTTCTCCTCAAAAAGAGGAGAGGAGGCCTTTAGCGCAGCAAGGGACATTCACAGGCTGTTACGGATCTCTTCCAGGCAACCTCTGTAAAGAGAAATGCTTAATGTTTTTTTTATTTTTTTAGCCAGGATCTAATATCAATTGGGCATAGTGTGCGAACAACTTATAATTAAAATTTATTGAAAGCTTATAAACTTAATACAAATATGTAATCTACAAACACACATACTCTTATATATATACAGTTGGGAGCGCGCTGAATCACCCGATCGCCTGATGAATCATCCCCTCCATAACTCTATAAAAGCAACCGGCGGACACTTAACGAATATATTTTGTTGGTGTTCGCTCGGTAGTACAGTTACTTATCGAAATTCTATCGAAGTTTTGTAATTTCTATTTAATATATAAATCTGTATTATTTTTTTACAAAATTAGGTTCTTTTTTTAAAGTGATTAGTTAACAGTTTCTAAAAGTACATATACTTTTATTGGCGGTAGAGCTTTGTGCAAGCTCGACTGGGTAGGTTTCTTTCAACAGATATTCTACCGCATGTTGGCGCATTGGCGATGTAAGCGATGTTAACATTTCTTACAATGCCAATGTTGGTGACCACTTACCATCAGATGGCCCATATGCTCATCCGCCTACCTATTATATTTATAAAAAAAATAATTTTGATTAATGGTAAATAAATAAATATTTTACAAATATTAAAATGAAAAATTAATATATAAACAAACTATGGATGAAGCATCTTATATCCTTACAAAGTCACGTTTTAACCAAAACATAAGTACCAGGAGACCATGAAATTTAAGAGATACCATTTTCCATGAGGTACAAATATTTGAATATGACAAATTACACTTTATTTACAACACCATAAGGCTGAAAATGTTATTGAATAGGTAAAATCAATATGACTATCTATCACACCGACTCGACCTCTTTTAACCGGGTGAACCGGTGTGAATAGTGACTAACTTATTAAATATATTTATTTAAATAATGGGAAGGCTATACTTGCAAAAAGCTGAATATATCGATATATATATTTTAACTCTATTTTTTTAATAAATTTAAAGATAAGGTATAAAGGAATGATCTTTGGGATGATTTCCATCTTGTTTCATAATTTTATCAAATTCGGTTCAGTGTTCGGTTTAACCTATTATATTAGCCCGTTAATGTCTCACTGCTGGGCTATGGCCTCCTCTCCCTTTTGAGGAGAAGGTTTGGAGCTTATTCTACCACGCTGCTCCAATGCGGGTTGCATTGGAACAGCACTCTCACCACTCGTAACAAGGCTCTTCTTCGGAGACCACAGAGAGTCATAGCGGTGAGAGCGATAAGTGATTACCGTGCAGTGTCATAGACGGTAGCGACACTTCTCGCGAGCGATTCGCCTTGGGAACTACAGGCAGAGGTGCTTGCGGACTTGTAACGGCTCCGGGTGGAAGCGAGGTTGAGCGGCGACCGTCCAGGATAGGCGGAGGTGAAGCGAGTCAGGGCTCTAGGCCAGCAAGCCTTGATTCGCAGGTGGAAGGAGGTCCTGGGGTCGCCCTCGACAGGCTTGACGACAGTGGAGGTGGTCCGTCCCCACTTGAGTCGCTCGGTGGAACGGAGTCACGGTACACTCACATTCAGGCTGACGCAGGTACTTACTGGGCACGGTTGCTTCGGTAGGTATCTGTACCAGATAGCGAGGCTGAAGGTCGCTAACTCCTGCCACGGGTGCAGCGCGCCTTTGGATACGGAGCTTCATACCCTGATTGAGTTTGCTGCATGGTGGCCTCAGAGCCATTCCCTGGCGGCCATTGTAGGTGGAGACCTCTCGCTGCCGAGCGTGATAAACGCCATGATCGGTAGCTAGAGGTGCTGGAAGGAGATGGTCGCTTTCTGCGAAAACGTCATGTCGCAGAAGGAGGCCGCGGAGTGGGAGCGTGAGAACAGTGCTTTCGATCACCCGCTTCACCGAAGAAGACCGGTGAAAAGACGTCGGCGCTATGCAAACCTTCTTCTCCCGCCGTAATTGTCGCCGGGGCTAGGGGTTCTCTGTACCTCGAGAAACCCTTAGAATTTAGAGGCCTGCAGAGGTGGGCCTACCGAAAAGACGGTATGGGTACCGCTGGTTTTTTAGAGGGTATTATGGCGCCTTCAGCGTCGGCGAACCCCACATACCCCTCCCACCCACGTCATATGGGGGAAACACGTAAATGCGTTTTTTAAGCGAAAACAAAAACAAACAAATGTTATGTTGCCCTGTGTCCTTTCTATATTTAGCCAATGCCACTATCAACGTGTTTGCAAACTTTAATAAGGATCGGTTGAGTAATATTTATAAGAAAAATGTATTTTGCATAGGATTTGCGTTCTTAGTGAGCATCTACGTCAGGGAAGGAGTAACTGTGACAAATATCAAGTTAATTATATATATAATAAGAAATCTCGTGATGAGTGGTACTTCGCTTATTTATACATATAAAGATATAGATTAATAAGGATAGAATCGTATTAACGAGCGTGCAGGTAATAAGAGATACCGGCATTTCGTTTACCATCACAGCGTACGAGTCCGTTTTAACCCGAGGCGTACAAATAGATGTTTCACGTCAATCAATCAGTTAAAAAAATAATGTAAAATAAAAAAAAACCTTACGAAATATTTAAGAAAAAACAAAATAGCCGATAAATTGGGTTTCCTTATGTTGACCATGTCTTATCAACTATGTATTCGAACATCGAATGCGCCACTCCACCTACATAATAAATAACACTAGCTAACTTGTTCTCTGACTGACAGCTCACAAAATCCTACTCACTCCAGTAGAACTATCTATAACACTATTTGAAGAAATTTCAGCCTTGCTGTACATGTAATAAGTTTCATTTTGCGAGGCTCAAGTATATCCACGGTAAGGGAACGATTGTCGACCTCTCGTTTAGTCATGTACTCCTAGTATCTGATGTTTTGGTTTAAACGTGACCTCGTGTTGGGTTGATGAGCTTTATTTATAATAAATTAAAATTCTAAATTTAAAATTCAATACACGTTCTTGGACACAAGCAACTCTTCCAGTCAAATATGGTTAATGGTTCTTTCACTCTTGTTAGAAACTTTCCAAGGCTAGGACGGCTTGGAGTGATTCTTGCCCTGATGAAGTATTACCCTCAGATATAGCTTGTCAGAAGCTTAACCACTAACAAAGTGTACACTTAACACAGTGTACTTCAGATACAGACCGTGCAAGATTGCTAGCTGTATCTGAAAGAGAGTCAGGCCACAGGCTTCAAGCTCTTCCTTCTGAAAATCTAGGGATAGTACTTGATCGGGCAAAGATACGCATCGCCATATGCCTTCGCTTAGGTTTAAAGGTGTGCGAGCCTCATACATGTCCTTGTGGTACCTAGGTGGATCATTTTGGAGGCCATGAACTTAGCTGTATAGCGTATTCTTGAGTGGGATGCAACTTGCGTAGATACGCTGGCAGTATCTAATATCAAGAATACGACTCGTAAAACCAGTGCAGCCACTGAAGCTGTTCAAATACTCAAGCGCCGCAAATATTCACTTTTATCCAACGGATATGAATTTCCGGGGCTGGGTTTTGAAACATTGGGTCCATGGTCGCCGATACAAAAAAAAAATCATAAAAGATATTTCTAAGAAACTGGTCCACATTCTGGTGACCCAAGACCTGGCGCTTATTTAGCCCAAAGGCTGAGTCTAGCGGTGCAGAGAGGCAATAGTGCCAGCGTCTTGTGTACAATGCCACAATCTTTTAGACGGCGTGTTTTTGCTTAAATTTTTATTTTAATTTTGTATATAAAAATTAAAATGAAAAATTATTGTTGTAGACTAAAATAAAAATTATGATGCATCTGTCTACATCCTTAACAGAGTCACGTTTTAACCAAAACATAAGTACCAGGAGACCATGAAATTTAAGAGATACCATTTTCCATGAGGTACAAATATTTGAATATGACAAATTACACTTTATTTACAACACCATAAGGCTGAAAATGTTATTGAATAGGTAAAATCAATATGACTATCTATCACACCGACTCGACCTCTTTTAACCGGGTGAACCGGTGTGAATAGTGACTAACTTATTAAATATATTTATTTAAATAATGGGAAGGCTATACTTGCAAAAAGCTGAATATATCGATATATATATTTTAACACTATTTTTTAAAATTGATTTAAAGATAAGGTATAAAGGAATGATCTTTGGGATGTTTCATAATTTCATCAAATTCGGTTCAGTGGTTTCTTTATATAAAATTTATTTAATAAAACAATAATCTCTCATATCTAAGCCTGAGCAAACGTGTCTTATTTGAAACGATTAACTATATGTATGTATGTATTTTATTTCTATTGTTACATGGCACGATTTAAGTTAATATTGTAATCTCAGTACAAAACACTCCGTTTATGAGCTCGAGTCGGTACAGTGAAAATCTTACATATTTAACCTTGTTGCTTTAACAATAAAGTGCAGATTGAAATATTGCAAGATTGTAATGGCATAGCAAATATCAACTCATACATTTCATAGTCTCCTGGTACTTATGTTTTGGTTCAATCGTGTCTCTTGTACATTTTACAAAATACAAGAAATTATTTTTTTATATTTGCCGGGAAGGTAAATTGACTCTGTAGTAGAGTCCAAACGCGACGACAGCCAGTACAGTCGGAGAATGTTTTGTACTAGCTGCCCTCACCTTGCCAGCCCCCGCAAGATGAATCTTTACGATTCGTTTGAAGGAACCCAGGTTGTAAGAAGAAGGGAACATGTGAGCTGGTAAAGAATTCCATTTTTTGGAAGTGTGACAAAGAAAGGAGTTGTCAAATTTCCTTGTGTGCGCTGGGAATTGATGTCACAGTTAGGCGGTGACATCGAGAGCCAGCACGCGTAGACTTATGAAGGAAAGAGGAAGCAGGAATTAGAGAGAATAATTTCTCAGAGCACTCGCCGTGATACAGCCGATAGGAAGCGCTCAGCGCTGCTATCTTTCGACGCAATTGTAAAAGCTTTGGCGACCTTTACGTCTCCAATAATGCGAACCGCACGTCGCTGTAACCGATCCAAGGCCTCCAGTAGGTACTTAGCGGAGCCATCCGAAAGGTGACCCCAAGGTGTGTGTGTTCATCACAATAACAATGTTAACTCTGAAATATCCGGTTAAAAGGGGACGACTCAGTGTGATGCATAGTCATTTATTTGTTTTCATTCAAAGTGACTTTAACCTTACTGCTATATAAATTAGGTTCAATGTAGGACAACATAAGCCTAGAAGACAGTAGCGTAGTATCCTAGTATTATGTTTTGGTTTAAACGTGACTCTGTATAACTTTTTCCTGTGTCTCTCTTCTTCTTTCTTCACTATAAAACTGCAAACGTTAGTAAATTATAAAAAAAGGAATTCTTTCCAGTCATGTAGAATTTACCTTTTAATTTGATTATGAGAGTGAAGGAAGTGAAAAATGCATCTGTTTGGGCACACACTTGTGCACTAAAATATGGCGTTTGTGAAAGAAATCATACAGGAGAACATTAGTGACACACTGACTTATTCTGTCACCATTGATTTGACATTTGAAAGAAAAAGATAAGTCATCGTTTAAAATTCATAGGTAAAATTGCTTAAAAGTATGTAAAACAAGTCGCAATCTTTGTAAGGTAATTATTATTTCAATTGTAAAATATTAGGACCTTACATATGAAATTAGCGTTTTGTCGTACACTTTGATTTGAAATATCTCCTCTTTAGTTAAGAATTCCAAATTCAAATTTATAAATTCATTTAGCTGGTATATTTGAGTTTTGAAAACAGTCATTCATTTGTCGCTTACTACCGCACAATGAAAAACATGAAATATCGGTATATTTACGAGTACGAGTTCTACCGTGGCACCAGTGCTGCAGAAACAGCTCGAAGGATTAATGATGTGTACGGCGCTGGTGTCGCAAAAGAAAGCACGGTACGTTTTTGGTTTCAACGTTTTCGTTCTGGAAATTTCGACCTTCAGAACCAACTCCGTGTACGGCTGGAGACCAAAGTGGAAAATGAAGAATTAAACGCTATTGTGGAAGCGGATCCATCACAAAGCACTTCAGAGATAGCTGCAGGCTTCGAGGTAAGTGATAAAACTGTATTAATCCACTTGAAGCAAATCGGGAAAGTAAAGAAACTTGAACGATGGGTACCTCATGAATTGAGTGAATCGAACTTGCAAACACGCGTCGACTGCTGTGTTGCTTTGGTCAACCGACACAATAATGAAGGTATTTTAAATTGGAAGCGCTCGTCGCAATGGCTGAACCCTCAAACCCTGAAATTGACTCAGAAAAAGTTACTTGCGGGTGGACTAGCGCCAGTGTCATTCACTACAGCTTTCCAAAATCTGGCCAATCGATTACGGCAGATATGTATTGTCAGCAACTGCAAACCATGAAGGAAGAACTAGCTGCTAAACAGCCGAGATTGGTCAATCGCTCTAGGCCACTGCTGCTTCACGACAACGCAAAACCACACACTGCACAACAAACAACCACTAAGTTAGATGAGCTACAATTGGAATGTCTGCGACATCTACCGCGGATCCATCTCCATGGACTAGATTACTATTTTTTCCGGAATTTGGACAACTTCTTACAAGGAAAAAAATTCAACTTCGATGCGGCAGTCTAAACCGCCTGCAAAGAGTTTATTGATTCTCGCCCCCATGGTTTTTTTTAGTAAAGGGATCAATGACCTAACTATGAGATGGCAAAAGTGTATAGATAACAGTGCATACTATGATTAATTAAATATATTTTACAAAAAAAAAATTGACTTTATATTCCACCCGTACAAAACGCCAATTTCATATGTGACGAGCTAATATATATTACTTGCTTGTAATTCGAAGAGCGTTTATTGGTAAGAACTCGCTCTATTTCTTAAGATCATAGAGTCTACATGGCAAGGTTGGTGGCGCATTGGCGATGTAAGTGATGGTTAACATTTCTTACAATGCCGATGCCTATGGTTGTTGGTGACCACTTACCATCAGGTGGCCCATATGCTCGTCCGCCTAAATATTATATATGTCGCAAAATCAAAGATAAGACGCCATAATTTGAGTACAACACCGTCCATAAGCGGTTCTCGGAAACGTCAAGTAGTACGTTTGAGTAAGGTTAATACAGGAATTCAGAGTGCCCACTTGACAGTTATGAGTTGTTAATGATTTGACATCGGACACTTGAAGCTTGCTGAACGCTCTCGTGCAGGAAACTTGGCAAAGGGACTCCGGCGAACGGTCGTCTTCTTGTACCGAACTAGCTGCGTTTCCAATTAATTGTTATTTTGTGATTACCGATTGTAAGCGAACAAATAAACAGCAGTGCTACGAGACTGAACTTTTATTTTGCGCCTACAACATGTCTGATGGCGGCTCCGACAACGATTTGCCCCACGTGATCGACACCACGTCGTTATGTATATAACAAAGAAAATTGGGAAATGGTAAATAAATAAATATTTTACAAATATTAAAATGAAAAAAAAAATATTGTTGGGGACTAAATAAAAATTATGATGCATCCACATCCTTACAAAGAAGTCACGTTTTAACCAAAACATAAGTACTGGGAGACCATGAAATTTAAGAGGTACCATTTGCCATGAGATACATATATTTGAATATGACAAATTACACTTTATTTACAACACCACAAGGTTGAAAATGTTATTAAATAGGTAAGATCAATATGAGTATCTATCACACCGACTCGACCTCTTTTAATCGGGTGAACCGGTGTGAATAGTGACTAACTTATTAAATATATGTTTATTATATATATATGTATGTATGCAAGCCTTCCCATTATTTAAAAATATATATATCATCATATTCATCCCACATTAATCCACTGCTGGACATAGGCCTCCTCACAGGCGCACCAGTTCTCCCGGTCCTGTGCTAGTCGCATCCATTGAGCACCCACCATCTTCCTAAAATCGTCTGACCATCGGACGGGTGGTCTGCCCACTGGCCTTTTTGCTTCTCTAGGCCACCACTCCGTGACGACTTTAGTCCACCATCCGTCTTCTCGTCTGGCCAAGTGTCCAGCCCATCTCCACTTTAACTTCGTGATACGCTTCCCAATATTTTCGACTTTCGTCTTTCGTCGGATTTCTGCTTTTGGTACACAATCAACGAGGGAGATGCCTAGCATAGCACGCTCCATCGCCCTTTGTGCCACTTTTATTTTTTGCATGCTATGCTTAGTAATTCTCTACATACTTGCTTGTAATTCAAGGGTCGTTTATTCATAAGAACTCGCTGTATTTCTTTAAGATTTTTCTTTAAGACATTGCCACCGCTAGGCGAAAGCGTCTTCTGTTCATAAGAGGAAGCGCTTAGTTATTTCAACCCCAACCTTTCCACTATAGGTTAGTGGAAGCAATCATTCACTTGGTGGTAAGGCTTTGCGCAAGCCAGAACGTTGTTTGAAGAGTTGGTGAGCCAGTGTAACTACAGGTACAAGAGACATAACGTCTTAGTTCCCACGGTTGGTGGTGCATTGGTTATGTGAGAAATGGTTAATATTTCTTTGAAAATTTAGTGCTGCTTACTCGGATTGAACCCGTGACCTTCGTAATATGATCGAAGTATTCTAACCAATGAGCTACCGGCTGTTCATAATTTTATTCTTTGTAATACGCCAATACTTAGTACTTACATTACTCACACAAACATACTCGCATGTAAGAAGAAAAGTTGATGTTATGGAAGATAATAATCAGTGTACATTCTCAAAGGGATCTTAAACCTTGATACACAAACAATAAAGTTCAATTTACAAATTTAATGAAACTGAAATATGTAATCTCTTCCGTTTCATACTTCCGTTCCATTTCATATCTATTTATTTAAATTAACTCTCAATCTTGCTGTAATAACAATAAGGTTCAATTCCTTATGTATCTTTCAACGAAAGCCTGAAAATGCATGCCAAATGTTATTTCTCTGCCGCTTCATAGTTTCCTGGTATTATGTTTTGGTTTAAACGTGCCCTCTATAGCAGTTTCGAACATCACAAGAATGCAAATCATTTTTTTTATTGCATGAAATTTAATCAAAATAAAAAAATCTTACCAAAATTGATGGATAATCAAGAAAACCACACGAAAGGCAAAACCTCATGTGTTAGGTTATGTTATGTTACCTTTTATATATCCTTTCTGTATTTAGTCAATGCCAATAAAATTTTGTTAAAAAGCTATATTATATATATATATATATATATAATATAGCTTTTTAACAAAATTATTAAGCTTCGCACCGGTAGATAGAAGATGAGAAAAATGTATTTTGCATAGGATTTGCGTAATATATAAATAAATAGTAAATATATAGCATATATCAAATATCAAATAAGTATTTTTTTTTATAGAATAGGAAGGTGGACGAGCATATGGGCCACCTGATGGTAAGTGGTCACTAAACGCCCTTAGACATTGGCATTGCAAGAAATGTCAACCATCGCTTATAGCCAATGCGCCACCAACCTTGGGAACTAAGATTTTATGTCCCTTGTGCCTGTAATTACACTGGCTCACTCACCCTTCAAACCGGAACACAACAATATCAAGTATTGCTGTTTTGCGGTAGAATATCTGACGAGAGGGTGGTACCTACCCAGACGAGCTTGCACAAAGTATATGAAAGAAAGAAATCTCGTGATGAGTGGTACTTCGCTTATTTATACATATAAAGATATAGATTAATAAGGATAGAATCGTATTAGCGAGCGTGCAGGTAATAAGAGATACCGGCATTTCGTTTACCATCACAGCGTACGAGTCGGTCTTACCCCCGAGGCGTACAAATAGACGTTTTACGTCAATCAATCAGTAAAAAAAAATTTAAAAAAAATAACCTTGCGAAATATTTAAGAAAAAACAAAACAGCAAGTAAATTGGGTTTCCTTATGTTGACCATGTCCTATCAGCTATGTATTCGAACATCGAATGCGCCACTCCACCTACATAATAAATTAAAACTAAAACACACTTAAACACTTAAACACTAGCTGACTTGTTCTCTGACTGACAGCTCACAAAACCCTACTCACTCCAGTAGAACTATCCGTTGTTACTGTGATAATAATTAAGATGAAAAAGAACTATTTGTTTTTTAATCAGACAGAATATATAGTTTAATTGACGAATTCATCGAATTCATACCACAAAACACACATAAGCATTTGAACAGGTCACGTGATCAAAAAATAACGAGCAAAAAAAGCGATAGAAATCGCTTTGACTCGAAACGAATACGTTTAAATCTGTGCTATACAGAAAACTAATTAAAAATCTACCGACTCAGATCCGGATAAAAGAGGTCGAATCGGGTTTGACAGAAGTTTGAAGAGATTTCAGCCTTGCTGTAAATGTAATAAGTATCATTTTACGACGCTTTAGTATACATAAGCGAACAATTGTCGACCTCTCGTTTAATCATGTTCTCCTAGCATCTGATGTTTTGCTTTAAACGTGACCTCGTGTTGGGGTTGACGGTTAATTTATAAAGAGAGAGTTTGTGAGTTTATGAGGCTGGATAACCGTTTTTTTAAATTATTTTACCAACAGAAAACCACATTATATGTGAGTGTCATAGGCTATTAACCCGAAAAGTGAAAAGACTTTTTCGTGGAAGTCGGATTTGCAAAGTAAGTCGGAGAAAAAATGGTCGAACGAAAAAACGTTTCTTACGAACGCTGCTTTAACGATGAGAGATGATTGAGTTCTAGAAAAAACTTGTAGAACTTGATAATGCCTACAAAAAAGTCAGCGACAGTATATGTATACTTAAGTCAGAAAAGTAGTGTTTTATATTAAAAAAAAAATTAAATCGTTAGGTCATGTTTATTAGTCATAATATCAACAATTATGAATTATTATCAAAAAAGCTTATCGTCTCAAGTGTTTAAAACAAAATACTTTTCCCTGTTACTGTATATAATTTGAACGAATTGATTGAATGTTTAAAGAAATAATACGATATAGGTATGGAACTGCGACCGTGTAGTATATACAATATATATACAACACGTCAATCTATTTAGAAACCAACGAAATTTTATGAAGATAAAATTCGTTTTTTATAGTATGCTTTTGGTTGCATAGCTTAAGAAATAATTTAAAATATAATACGCGCTACAATTTTATTAATGTTCGGCCAACGCGACTTTTGGCAGTCAGGAAATAAATCATAGCACTCAGTGTTAAGAATATTAGTCTATTAAGTGTACGAAAATGACAGCTACAAAGGAGTATTTAATGTCACGGAGCTCACGCCATCAAGATTAAGAAAAAACTTAAATTGACACTTCTGCATCGCTGTCCGCTGTCAACGAACACAATTTTTCACAATTTTATTACTCCATATTATTTTTATATTGTTCGTTATTATTTAAATACATATAAGTTTGTTATATCTAAGGAGTTTTACTTCTACGTACAGATTCACGCAATCATCATCAAGATACATCAAGCCACATGTATGGACCATTGACGCCATAGTCTACACACAGTACTAACCGAACCACAATCATAATTTCATCACAAGTAAAAATGTTTACCGCCCAACGAAGCGGGTACGGGTCAGCTAGTTATATTCAGCATCCAAAAGTAAAACTGATTTTATAAAAATCTCTAAATTGATATAAATAACTCACTCAATTACTTTTAAAAATCCAAATAACACAATTGAACACATTCAACAAATCACAAGTCGCGCCAATAACAAAATTCCTAAATTAGCGCGCCTTTTTTTAACAACGTAGTTGTATGGATTAAGGATATAGATATCTTAGTAATATTTCTCAATTTTATTTGTTTTCGCCAGCGACATCACCCACTTTACTTTAAAGATGGTCCAGTGGTATCAATGCGTAAATCTTAACCGATGATCGTGGGTTCAAACCCGGGCACGCACCACTGAATTTTCATGTGTTTAATTTGTGATTATAATTTATCTCGTGCTTTACGGTGAAAAAAACATTGCGAAGAAACCTGCATGTGTCTAATTTCTCTGAAATACTGCCACGTGTGTATTCCACCAATCCGCATTGGAGCAGCGTGGTGGAATAAGCTCAAACCTTCTCCTTAAAAAGGGAGAGGAGGCCTTTAGCCCAGCAGTGGGAAATTCACAGGTTGTTACGGTACGGTATTGTACGGTATTTTATAATAATAGGTCCGTGAAAAAGTTTACTTGTAGTTTATAAGTAAAAAGTTTCAGTAAAACCTCTTTTCTTGTACGGTTTGTATGTACCATTAAATAGATGACATTTTAAAAATAGAACAATAAAAAATAAAAACGGTTTCCCGCCATTTGTCTCTTGTTTTTCCGTCCGCTAAAATCAGTGAATCTAACGGAGAACTTTAAACATTTTAAAGTTTTACGAACAAACAGATTCATTTATATATAAAAATATTGATTTATTGTCATATATCTTCACTCGTATATTGTTTAGCTTCAAATAGCATAGCTTTTTGTGCGTCTCTGTCCTATAATATTGTAACTATATTAAGAACGTTAGTCACTATTTAGGGTTCCGCAGTAAAATAATAAAACACACACAGACACGGTAAGCCTTGTCTACTATTTATGTCTTACCTACTTAACTGAGATATATATGAATAGTAATAAAGTCCTTGGTCTATGGCTAAATATAAGGCCGCTGACCCGGAGGTCCTGGGTTGAATTCCCATGTCGGGCCAATAAAAAGTTATTGGGTTTTTCTGTCAGAAAATTCTCAGTAGCAGCCCGGAGTCTGCAATTTGGAAGTGTGTACTCCCGTGCCTCAGAAAGCACGTAAAGCCGTTGGTCCTGCGCCTGATCTCTTTCCGATCGTGTCGGATTGCCGTCGCATCGGTTTATGAGAGTTAGATCATAGAGAGTGCACCTGTGTTTGCGCGCACACTTGTGCACTATAATATCTCCTGCGTCGTTGGTTAATCTCTCTTGACATTGGCCGCCGTGGCCGAAATCGGTCTGGAGGATATTATATGAATAGTTAATATCTGACCCACACGACTACGGAATGCATATAGCGTTACGCCCCCTCTTTGTGCTATTAATTTTGTCGTGCAATAATGTATATAAAATATATGGTCGTTACTAGCCTGGCAGATATTCAACAATAGTTATTAAAAGTATTTAGAATAAAGAAAACAAATAAATACAAAAGATTAATTAGTAAAATAAATATATATTTCTTATTATTTTAATATATAGCAATAAAGTATCAACCGATTTTGGTGAAATAATGACTAATTCGTGATCCTTCACTTAATATAATCTACATTTTCATATAAATAAAAAAGTACGGTGTTCTTGATGGGCGGAATGTCTAAAAATAATGTGTGTGATATAATTATTCTAAGGAGTTCTTATACTAAATACATTATATATGTCAGAAGCTGTGCATAGTACATTTAAAAATAAAATAGTGTCAAATCTTATTTCAAAAGCGTGCCTTCTCTCAAGTAAAGTGTGGTTTTTTTTTTTTATAGAATAGGAAGGTGGACGAGCATATGGGCCACCTGATGGTAAGTGGTCACCAAACGCCCTTAGACATTGGCATTGTAAGAAATGTCAACCATCGCTTACAACCAATGCGCCACCAACCTTGGGAACTAAGATTTTATGTCCCTTGTGCCTGTAATTACACTGGCTCACTCACCCTTCAAACCGGAACACAACAATATTAAGTATTGCTGTTTTGCGGTAGAATATCTGATGAGTGGGTGGTACCTACCCAGACGAGCTTGCACAAAGCCCTACCACCACAATTTAACAGAATTCGTAATAGTAGTGAACATAAAAGTAAACCGAGCCTTGAAATATATCTTATGATAATTCGGTTATTTCAATTTGTAATATTGAGCCGTTTTAAATATTAGCCCGAACAAAGAGACAGTCAGATAAAAAAAATGATTTCGTTGGTTTCGGTAACTAGCAATATTAGTTTTGAAAGAGACATTTATTTTGAAATCACAAAAGGACAATTTAATTTTATTTATTAGCATAGATAATCAAAAATAAATACAGAACCCAAATTTTAATTAAACATTCATCACAAACGTACAGTTAGGAAGTTGGCATCGAATTATATCGGTTGCGTTTAACGATTGACGAACCATTACTAACGCAAAGTGTTGATATGATAATGAATATTGGTATTGAAATTTCACACGCAATTAAAGAGGGCTAGATGAAGGCCGATTACAGTTCAATGTAACCTTAATCTGTATACATAAGCGAAATACCATTAATCATGAAATCTCCTAAACGATCCAACTGATTGACTTGATATTTATCATAATTACTCGTTTTTATTTTTATTCGCTTGAAAAACGCATTACGCATTTCCTCCAACGGGAACAGTGGGATATGTGGGGCTCGCCGGTGTCCAAGGCGCCGAGTGCGCCCCGAACATCGGAATACCCACTAAAAAACCAGCGGTACCAGATCACAGTTACTCCTTGACGTAGACGCTCATTAAAAACGGATTTCACGCAAATCCTATCCAAAATACACTTTACTTCTTATCTACCCGTGCGAAGCCGGGACGAAGTGATTTCGAATCGATTAAAAATCAACATTGTTATTCTGTAAGAACTCACTTCATTACTCATACGTGAAATGATGACAACCGACTTGTATTGATATACTGTTTTGATGCGTGTTCTTGAAATGTTATAATAATAACGGTCAATGTCGCTTATCACTTTCTGACGTTTCACGACCGTTTTCCGCGATGAGTTTTGAATTCACTTCTGGGGGACCATGAAAATATGTTTTTTTTCAGCCTTTTGCCGTCCACTGCTGGACGAAATCCTCCCCATAGAACGCCAACCATCCCGATCTTGGGCAGTCCGCATCCATCCCGTACCTGCCACCCTTTTTAAAATCGTCGGTCCATCTTGAAAATCCCTTAACGTTAAAAATTTAATCCTTAAGGTAGTGATAAAGGGGATGGAAGTTTGTATAAACATTCTTCATTTAAGAAAGAGCTTCGGAAATTGTTGTTTTCTGATTTATATCGCGAGCGAAGCCGAAGTAAATAAATAAATTTCAAGATCTAGGTGTGCCATGATGATTGTCTAGTTTTTGATACTGATGTTTTAAATTTATTAATTTATCTGTATTATTTGCTTGTTTTATGTCATTAATTAGTTAATCATTGATTCTTATATATTTTAATTATTATTATTAATTTTGTGATTGTGATTCTTAATGTACGTATGTAATATTATTAATGTGCGATTTGAATGTATTGAATGTGTAATCATGTACCAAAAGTATGGGCCTTGATGCTTGTAAAATAAAGATATTATTATTATTAAAATAAAAATAAAAACGTTTTGCTTAAAACCTTTTTGATAAACTATTTCTTAAAAAACATCAGAACTGTTTGGCAGCAGAAAATATGATGTGTGTATTTGGTGGAGCCTATCCGAACGGACACAAAGCCTTACCTTTAAGTATGAAAGCTTCTATTTAACTTTTTATTTCAATGTTTGTTAGGCTGTTTTGTCGGACCTTGCAAACTGAAATAAAACCGTATTCGTTTCTATAATTCAATGTTTAATCGTTTTTAAAATAAAAAAACACGGCTGTCTTGAATGAATGAATGAATTTATAGTCTGCGCGACGAGCCACCTGATGGTGAGAGGTCACCAATACCCATGAATATTGGAAAGGTAAACCATCGCTTACATCACCAATGCGCCACCAATCTTGAGAACTGAGATGTTATGTCCCATGTGCTTGTAATTACACTAGCTCGCTCACCCTTCAAACCGGAACACAACAATACCAAGTACTCCTGTTTTGCGGTAGAATATCTGATGAGTGGGTGGTACCTACTCAGACGAGTGTGCACAAAGCCCTGCCACCAGCAGAAGGATTCTAACGATAACCCATTCATCCAAATCTGGTCTTTATTAGTTAAGGTAGAACAAACAAACTCATGAATTCTATAAACAATACACTCCTTTTTTGGGCAGTCGTATAAAAATACATATTTAGATGATTTTCGTTTACCACATATATTATTTTAGGTGGCACCTCAATTCCATTCTTAAATCGGAAAATTCCGGATTTCCGAAAACAACCGGTTTTACCCGGATCTTTCCAGTTTAGAAGAAATCATAAACAAAAGAGTCGAACGAACAGCACAGCCCTGAACTTAATCTATATAAAGATGCGTACACATCACATTGACAATAGATTGATTTAAAAATAATCAATCAATTGGCACCGTGTCAATGCAACTTGGCCTTAATTATTCAGAGGAACGCCAATACTTGGCACGGATCGGCATTGCTGTATCGTGATTCTGATGAACATATTTATGCGTTAAATATTTAACAACTAGCACTGCGCCGCGGTTTTGATCGCGCTAATTTTGTTATTTTTATTTTATTTTAATAGGATCTCCAACAAGGAATACACATGACAAGCTTTGAATACATTATGCGAGCTATAAATCTATATGCTCCCTCAGTTATAGGAAACCAAAGCATCCATCCCATACAACTAAGTAACAGCTAATAATATAATTATATATTTATAATAAGTTAGTGTAACTGCACTGGTTAACTTACCTTTCAAACCGGAAGATAATGTACCAAGAATTGCTGTTTGTTAGTAGAATATTTGATCAGTGGATAGTATCCACCCAGACGGGCTTGTACAAAGCACCTAACACCAAGTAAAGTATTTTCATTCAGTAAATTCTCGGTAGCAGCCGGAAGCTTAAAAAACGCTGATTGGACCGAAACCGGTTACGAGGACGTTATCATCATAATATTTAGATCTTTATTTATTTTATTTATTTAATAAATATTGCACAACGCATATATAAGATTAGAGAAGCAGGAAACAATCAAAGAAAAAAAATGGTGCGCAAAGGCGGTCTTATCGCTTATAGCGATCTCTCACAGACAAGATATTTTGTAAGAGAACAGGTAAGTGTACACATACAAGGAGATACTAAATATTTAATACAGTAACAGTCTGTTAATGTCCCACTGCTGGGCTAAGGCCTCCTCTCCCTTTTGAGGAGAAGGTTTGGAGCTTATTCTACCACGCTGCTCCAATGCGGGTTGGTAAAATACACGTGTGGCAGAATTTCAACGAAATTAGACACATGCAGGTTTCCTCACGATGTTTTCCTTCACCGTCAAGCACGAGATGAATTATTAACACAAATTAAGCACATGTTAATTCAGTGGTGTTTGCCCGGGTTTGAACCCACGATCATCGGTTAAGATTCACGCGTTCTAACCACTAGGCCTTTAATAAACTACACATATCTACATCCCACTAAACACATATAATAAAACATATATATATATATATATATATATATGTATATATATATATACATATATATATATATATATATAATTATATATATATATATATATATATAATTATATAGTATTTAATTTAAGTATAAAATTTATAAATCTTTTCATATAATTATAATTTATTTACATTAATACCTTAAATATATACAAATAAAATTTAAAATTATAAATCGTGACCGCGTGGAATGGTGTCAAGAGCAGCAGCATTTCCCCTTTGAATTGCAATTCCGATCCTCTGGGTGAAAAATGAACCACTCATCCTTATAATGTAAATTACTAATGTAATGTATAACAATAATGTCCTCCAGATTGATTTCGGCCACGGCGGCCAATCTCAATCGACCAAAAAGAGTTTAGGCGCAGAATCAACGGCTTTACGTGATTACCGAGGCATGGGAGTGTACACACTTCCAACTTCCAGACTCCGGGCTGCTACTGAGAATTACTGAAATACGAAATAAATTTTTATTGGCCCGACTTGGAAATTGAATCCAGGATCTCTGGGTCTGTGGCCTTAGATCTAACAACTAGACCAACGAGGCAGTTAATATAAATAATATATTATATATATAATGTAATTATATATTATAAATAATAATATATAACAATAATTTCAATACTTGTTTTCGGCAAAAATGTTAACCTTGAGCTATTACATAAGACCTTAATCATTTATGACAGATAAATATCGACCATGGCAACACCATAAATGTTGTCATATTATAAAATTATAACAACAAAAAATTTAAATCCAGTTGGTTTATTAACAGTTGAAAATCATTGAAAAACTAAAAGTCCAAGATGCGTGTCGTATTTATATTCCTTTTATGTTTCGTAACTGTCTTAGGAGCGAACAAACATACGAAATCGTTGACGGAATCCATGGGACAAGAGGTCATTGAGATCAACTCTCCATTGAAAGGTAATCTTAGTAACAGCTTGTGAATGTCCCACTGCTGTGCTAAGGCCTCATATCCTTTTTTGAGGAGAATGTTTGGAGCTTATTTCACCACGCTGCTCCAATACGGATTGGGATATACTCATGTGGTCGACCCCTCACGATGTTTTCAATTATTTTTTTAGTTACAATTCACGTCCATTTATATTAGTATATATTTTTATTTAATTTCGTCATCATAAGCCGCATTGAAGAAGCTTCGTGAAATATATTCTTAATGGTTTGCCCAAAAGCTTAGCCCATAAATGGAACATTAGTTGGTTGTTAATTTGTTGTTTATTCTTCGGATTTGAATCCAGGCGAGATCTACCATAAACCTAGGAAGCGGTCAGTTGTAATAATCATGACATGACATAGCCACAGTATTTCGTTACGTGATATTATCTCATTCAAACAGAACTACCACCAGATTTGGACGAAGAACCTTCAGCAGAGAACGACGATGACAACGCTACTTCTACCACCGTTCAAGTGGCAACTACGAAAGAAGTGACCAAGAAAGTGTTAGAAAATGTAAGTGACAATATTTTGCTTTAATACCTTAAGAATTTCTCTGCGATTGAGGGAGTTTTAGAGATTAACCCACCACGTTGCTCCAATGCGGGTTGATGATAGATTTACATATGATACATACATATTTCTTATTTAATGAAAAAATAACTTTATTCACCAAAATTTTATTTTTGTTTTTTAATATATATATTTTTTTTATTATTTATGTTTTCTTAGCAAAGCACTCAATTTGGGACATTAAAATTCAGTTATTCTTGCTTGTATTGAATCCACTATATTCGATTAGTATTGATGTTCTACCACTGAGCCATATTAGTAAAACCGTAAATGCTAGGATAAGCCTTCTTGCCCTTTAGTTTGGAGGTTATATGTAATATAATATTTTTTAATAAATAACAAAAAATATGTATATAAAAATTATGTATAAATTAAAATGTACAAATCACAGGGTGTATACATTAACAGTACAAAATAGGTACAAGGGTTGTAAAAGTTGCCATACATAAAGGTTTTATTTTTTAACATAAAAGTTTGTAGTATACGCATTACGCACATACAAGGGAGTAGAGAGCCGCGGCGCAAAGATATATCATATATATACGACAAAAATATACTTTGATTATTAATATCACTGCATTATAAACGCCCTCGTAGACTTTTTGTTTTTTTAGTTTTTATATATGTATGTCTTGTATCATCGTTGTGTGAACAATAAAGAAGTCTTCTTTATTGCAAATTTTATGGTAATATTAATCGAGTTTAATAAACAGTTTCGACCAGACACTCTGAAGGATATAGAAAAAATTGATCGTCAAAAGGATGATGAAGAAGCCAGGATTGAAAAGGAGCTCGCTGACATATATAAGGATTCTTTGGGTCTGATATTTGGTTATACTAATAATATAATAAGCAAGTCACTTTTTATGTTATAAGTAGACGGACGAGCGAATAAGCCACCTGATTTTATATGGACACCACCGCTTATCATTGGCGATGTAAGAAGTATTAACCATTCCTACATCGCCAATGTGACACCAACGTTGGAAACAAAGATGTTACGTCCCTTGTGCCGGTAATTACACTGGCTCATTCATTTTTCAAACCGGAATGCAAAAATCTATTATTGGCTTCATCTATATTCCAATGGCAACAATTTAGATTTACATATTCCATGTTATTCGCTTATAGCTCTGTTATATTATGTACTACAAACAATTCACGATTAATATATCTTTATTTATAACACAACACTATTCCACGTAACTACTTATAAATAACACTTTATTTTGACTTCCAAATTTTTTATTCCAACTTCCCCGATATTCAAAACTTTTTCTTCCTTCAGATATGGAGAAATTTCATAGAAACTCACGCTACCTACCTTTGACGTTTAACGCGGGTAGTATCAATGTTTAGCTATCTAATAATCACTTTGCAACAGATTATAAAGCTGACAGTGCTGAAGCAACGAAGGAAGCAGTTAAATCGAAGCCAACAGAACCATCAGAGAAACCAATAGCCCGAGCACGGAGCAAGTATGTTCTAAAATGCTTACAATATAACTTAATAAATTAAAAAGATAGATAAAAAGATGGAGAAATTATAGATATATACTCTTTAGAGGAAAGAGTATATATCTATAATTTCTCCATTGAGACCATTCCAATGAGTTTAAACTCCATATGCTATGCTGTGTTCCTTGGTGAGGAACTGGGTATCCTATTTTAAATGACGCACCATGTCAGAAACACCATGTCATATCATTAAAGTCACAGTATACTAAATTTCGAAAACAATATACCGGTTAAAAATTCTCAATCCAATACTATAAATGAGCTGATGATGTTCAAGCAGCTGGACAGATTTTCTTTAGTCATAGCTTAGAATATTAAAAAAAATAGCGAGACATATTTCATTTGCACTATATAATGTTTTAATGTACCTATTGACTCGGAATTTGGGCCAGTTGACTTCCTTGAAGTATGTTAGGTGGCTTCGTTCATTGATGCCTCTGTCTGTCTGACTGAGTTTTACACTTAGTCATAATCGAGTCACCTCTGTGGATCGTCCTATTTTATGTTGTCTTGTACTTTTATTGCAGCTTCAAGTTCCAACCTGACTCGAATAATCCGCGAGAGGTCGCCATGTTTAGAACTTCAGTCGACGATATCAGCTGCAAAAATGACAAGCTTTTAGAAAGCGTGGTACGTTTGTAATTAAGAGGTGGCAGTATTTTTAAAGATATTGCATATTAAGTAACAACCGTTAGTGGTATAAAGCCGAGATGGCCCAGTGGTTAGAACGCGTGAATCTTAACCGATGATCGAAGGTTCAAACTAAAGCACCATTAAATTTGTATGTGCTTAATTTGTGTTTATAATTCATCTCGTGCTTGGCGGTGAAGGAAACCTGCATTTGCTAATTTCAATAATATTCTGCCACATGTGTATTCCACCAACCAGCCACGTCGGAGCAGCGTAGTGGAATAAGCTCCACATCTTCTCCTCAAAAAAAGGAGGGGAGGCCTTAGCCCAGCAGTAGAACAGCGACGGGGCAGTGAGCAGTTAAACTGTACTAGTTAATGGAAAGCCTCGTTGGTCTAATGGCTAAGATTTAGGAAATAGAGAGTGCACCTGTGTGTATGCACCTGTGCACTATAATATGTCCTGTAATTGATCTGGATGATATCAATATGGATATATTAATACATACATACATCAAAGAGCAACGTAGCTCTCGCCTGCTTCGTCCCACAGTCTGACTAATATGACCATAATATATATATATATATATATATATATATATATATAATATACCAATAGAACACGACCCGATATCAAACCAGCGTCGCATTTCCATTCCACCAAGATCAATGTCCGACGAAGGCTGAACGTGAGCTTCATTATTCTACACTGCTCCAACTCGAATTGGTGGACACACGTGAAAGAGAGACGACATTAATTAAATTGTGTTCAAGAATTGTTAGTATTATATATAATTTAAATAATTTAAATTCTTATCATTACAGACCACGCTACCAACCTCTGGATGCAGAACCACTGTTTCCAACATTGGATTGTATGCAATTATGCCTCTTATATATATGTACATGTAATATCAATTTCCAATATTAATAATTAAATAAACATTTAAATTTGAATACTAATGTTTTTTTTTACAATCGTAATAAATTCAACTTGAAAACATATATATATACATATTAATGCGCTTAGACGTAAAAAATATTAAGAAAAAAGTTGATAAAAAAGTCCAGAAGCCCAAACAATCGGGACTAGCGCCATGGAAAATTGCCCACGCCTTTAACACAGTAGGTTAGTAATAAGGGAGGATTTCTAAAAATTAACCGCTAAGTTAGTAATAAGGGGATGAATTATTGTATGAAAAATATTTATCAATTCAGAATTATAAAGCGCTAGCATAAAAATACAGTAAGAATAACTTTTATAAACATGACGCATAACAGCATAAGGACCAGTTTTTTTTTATTTACAACGACCGAATTTTCGTAGTCCTTATCTATCGATTTTGGCGAACACATGACTCACGAGTGATAACAAACGATAGCGGAGATAAAATATAACATATAGGCGGTTTAAAGACAGCTCAATATACAATAATAATAATAATAATATCCTGGGACATTTTTCACACACGGCTACCTGATCCCAAATTAAGCTTGTATAGAGCTTGTGCTATGGAAACCAGACAACTGATATACTACATATACTACTTTTCTTTTGTAAATACATAATTATATAGAAAATTACACCCAGACTCAGGACAAACAGACATGTTCATGCACACAAATGTCTGTCCTGGGTGGGAATCGAACCCACAACCTTCGGCGTGAAAAGACAAGTATCTACCAACCACGCCAACCGGCTCGTCGGTATATAAATATTTGTTTATATTTATTCATATATTCTATAACTAAAACAAAATACTCATTACAAATTTATAAGAAAAACACGCTGACTAATTGTTTGGCTTGTGGCATTGTACCCAAAATTCTGGCACTATTGCCTCTCTGCACCGCTAGACTCATACTTTGGGCTAAATAAGCTTCAGCTCTTGGGTCACGAGAAGTGTGGGCCAGTTTCTTAGAGAGATCTCTTTAATTTTTTTTTGTATCAGAGTTAGTTTCATTAATATCCACTGATGTTCTCCCAGTGGAAAAACATTTCGTAAATTGGATGTTTCGAACTGTTTTATCCCCAATCTTTTTATACAACTGCTGACATAATACTATCGATTGAAGTAAATTATATATCGAAACTCGTAAAGACTGGCTCTGCCCGCCAGTCTGAACTAGCAACAAGACCAATATAATATTCCTGCCTACGCCTCCACACCCTTTCAAGATAATCTTCGCGAATCGTGTGTACCAAGAGTAAAAAAAGAAAAATCGATCAGTGCAAATTTAGAATAATTATTATTTAAATACTTTTAAATAAACATTAGTGCTAGGGACTTTTACTTGGCTAAGTGCACTTGTCAATTCAGAAAGAAGTACCTTATTCCACCACGCTGTTCGTCGCGGGTCGGTAGATACACATGTGGCAGAATTTTCGGAGATTTCTCTTGCGGGCTAGGAAAAGTAAGGAAAAAGATCAATATCTATATGATCTAAAGGCCAGTGTAACAATAGGCAAAAGGGTTATAACATCTTAGTTTCCAAGATTGGTGGCATAGATGCGAGGGTTAATATTATCTATCGTGCCAATGTCTATATGGAGGTGGTACCATATGCCAGTTTGCCTTAACATTTTAAATAAATAAAAATAAAATTTGAACAATTTCTTCTTTTTATCTCTTAAATGAATACAAACACCCTGTATTCTAAATACACAAAATATAATCTATGATACACCGACCATAATACACACGGTTATCCTCTTTGACGCACGTCTATTTTGATTGAATCACATCAATTATGGAGCATCCAGCGTTCGAAGAGGCGGGCCAGGAATCAGGGATAAAAATCTGGACAATTGAAGTAAGTAGATACTAAATCATACCAAAAAGTTTTTATTACTTGTGTACCGGTTGTTATATTGTTATGATATAAATTTGACTGCCTCGTTGGTCTAATGGCTAGATATAAAAAAGTGAAGAGTTAATGGAGTTATCTTTCGAAGCTTCTAAATAGAAGCCCGGAGTGGAAATTGGAAGTGTGACACTTCCGTGCCTAAAGCACGTACGGACGCTATTTAATTACGCATTATATATAATTTTACTATATGTAAGAAAATCGTTCTTGTATATAATCCTATTCTTACCACAGGAGTAAAGACAAATTAACAACTTTGATTTTGAATTGACGCGATATCATTGGTCGAGAGCTTGAATAGTCTATGATGTACACTGGTTTACTGGTGGTAGGGCTTTGTGCAAGCTCGTCTGGGTAGGTACCAGACAATCATCAGATATTCTACCGCAAAACAGCAATACTTCATATTGTTGTGTTCCGGTTTGAAGGGTGAGTGAGCCAGTGTAATTACAGGCACAAGGGACATAAAATCTTAGTTCCCAAGGTTGGTGGCGCATTGGCTATAAGCGATGGTTGACATTTCTTACAATGCCAATGTCTAAGGGCGTTTGGTAACCACTTACCATCAGGTGGCCCATATGCTCGTCCACCTTCCCATTCTATAAAAAAAAAATATATAAATACGTGAAGCAAAAACTTTGTAAACCTTTTTACGGCAATTGCGTGGACGAAGAAGAATAAAATTTTTCACAATTAAAGTTTGAAAGAGGAGGACTGCAGAAAGATATATTTTTTGGGTAATATGTATTAGAAATACCTTGAATTAATAAAATAAAACATTACACACATACGCAATTACGCATACGTATACACATCCATCCTTTTGGTAATGGTTATAGTCTGTGGTCAAAATGAAATAAGATTAATATTTGATCATGTAATACTCTTTCGCTTATGATTTATCCTATAATTTGTCTAATAGATATTTGTGCGATATAATATATTTATTTTGCCATTTCTTTATTTATTTACTAAAAGTTTTGCTTCACAACTAAAAATTAATAACTAAATTATTATCTGTAGGAACCGATCAATGGTCGATCACTAGTTTAATTTAATGTAGATATGAGCCGTAGATGCAGAGGTCCTGGGATCAAATCCCAATAAAAATTAATGGGTTTTTCTGTCAAATGTTTTCATAAGTAGTCCAAAATCTGAAAATTGGAAGTGGGTCTATATGTTCCTGTGTTGTCTCTCTCTCAATCTCTCTTGAGATTGGCCACTGTGGCCGAAATACGTCCATCATATAAGCTAGTAAATAAATAGAAAAGAAATTTTAAAATCCGTTCAGTAGTTTATGAGTTTATCCATTACAAACAAAGGTACAATATATATATATATATATATATATATATATATATATATATATATATATATATATATATATATATATACATATATATGTATATATACTGACATTTATATTTTGTGTAATAGGTTATATATGATACCAAAAAAAATTTGATGATGACCTTTAAAAAAAGATTTGATGTTTTAAAAAATAATTATTGAGTAAGAAAAGTAATAAAGAATGGTGAGGAAAAACGGAATAATAAACTTTAAATGTCGTTTCTTTGGTTACAAAGCAACCTCAAGTTTATTTATTTCTAATCCTTAACATAATAAAATAATATTAAGAATAATAATAATAAATTAAACGGCCGCCATTGTCGTCCAATATGTTGATTATATTAAATCAGTCAGTGAATCCAGCGCTGGCGCTGTCCTGAGAGCAAGAGACCAAGGGGGTCGCTCGACAAACGATCACACGCGCTACTGACAGATACACCATAATATTTTATATTTCCATCAATCGGCTGCATAATAAAATACCCGTCTTATATTTTTTCACAACTTGATCTCTGACAACCGACCAGTAACCCATAAGATGTCAATCACTGTTCTAATAAAATAAGTGATGTTGTATAACCGCTTAAATTTATTATCTGACATATATATAAAAGCAAAAACTGAATTTTCATGTGCTTAATTTGTGATTATAATTCATCTCGTGCTTTACGGTGAAGGAAAACATCGTGAGGACCTGCATGTGTCTAATTTCACTGAAGTTCTGCCACATGTGAATTCTACCAACCCGCATTGGAGCAGCGTGGTGGAATAAGCTCCAAACCTTCTCCTCAAAAAGAGGAGAGGATGCCTTTAGCCCAGCAGTGGGACATTCACAGGCTGTAACGGTAACGGTATATATATAAAGCGTTCTTTTTTAAAAGTGATGTAATAAAAAAATGTTTTCAACGATACAAAACTAATCACTGCTATCATAAAGATATATTAAGCGGAATAATAATTATGTTTCAAATATAATCTTAATTATTATCGCTACACATCAAAAGATATATTTATCGATCATTTATTTAAAGATAAATATTTATTAATAAAATGATTCATATTACTAAGAAATTAATGTGAATTAGTTTATAATTATATTTTTATTGGAAAAGCTTTTAACGAGATTACTTGGTTGTAGGGCTTTGTGTAAGCCCGCTTAGGTAGGTACCATCTACTTATATTGTATGGCTACGTAGCATTACTAGGATGTTAGGAAAATATAAAATCTATAAAAAGTACTAAATTTGTATGACCTCATTCCAATATCTTTGATAAGTACAGTCCACCACAAGGGTACTGTGATAATGAATACGTAAATAGTGTATAGTTAAATGTCTCGTCGATCTAGTGGCTATGATATATACATATAAGGCCGCAGACCCCGGGTTCCTCGGTGAATAATAAAAAGTTGTTGAGATTTTTTGTCGATAATTCTCAGTAGCAGCCCGGACTCTTGAAGTCTGTACACTCCCGTGCCTCGAAAAGCACCTAAAACCGTTGGCCCTGCGCCTGAACTCTTTCCGGTCGTGTCGGATTGCCGTTCCATCGGATTTTGAGAGCTAGGGTAGAGTAAGTTCGCCTGTGTTTGCGCACACACTCGTGCATTATTATATGTCCTACGCAGTTGGCTAATCTCTTATAATAGTTGAATGAACAAAGACTTTTTTTTTTTTAACCCTTTTGCCGTCCACTGCTGGACGAAAGCCTCCCCCATAGAACGCCAACCATCCCGATCTTGGGCAGTCCGCATCCATCCCGAATCTGCCACCTTTTTTAAATCGTCGGCCCATCTTGTCACAGGGCGTCCTACACTACGTTTGCCTAAGCGTGGTCTCCACTCCAACACGTGTCGGCTCCATCGGCCATCAATGCGCCTGGAGACATGACCAGCCCACTTCCACTTCAGCGAGCTAATTCTAAGCGCGATGTCGGTGACTTTAGTTCTCTGGCGAATGTCCTCATTTCGGATTCTATCTGCCAGAGAAACCCCAAGCATCGCGCGTTCCATTGCTCGCTGAGCAACCCTAAATTACGGTAAGTGTCCACGTTTCGGCACCGTAAGTCATTACAGGTAGGACGCACTGATTGAAGACCCTGGTCTTAAGCGACTGTGGGATCGACGATTCAAAAATATGACGTAACCTCCCGAATGCCGCCCAGCCCAAACGTATTCTTCTTTTAGCCTCCTTCTCAAAGTTGTGCCGGCCAAGTTGTATAGTTTGGCCCAGGTAGATATATTCCTGCACAACTTCAAGTGGAGAGCCATTTACGATCACTGGTCTCGGGGATACATGACGGTTTGCCATAATTTTGGTCTTTTCAACGTTCATCCCGAGACCTACTTGTCTTGAAGAATCGCTCAGGCTGTTTAGCATCTCTTCCAAATCCTGCAGAGTCTCCGCCATGATGACAATGTCGTCGGCAAATCGCAGATGTGTAATGTGTTGGCCATTTATATTAATGCCGCGTCCGTTCCAATCGAGCGTCTTGAAGACGTCCTCCAATGCATTGGTAAAGAGTTTCGGTGATATTACATCTCCCTGTCTTACCCCGCGATGCAATTGGATTGGTCTTGTGCTCTGATCTTGTACTTGGACGGTCATGGTTGCGGCTTCGTACAAACACTTTACCACCTGGACATACAATTAATTAGGCATCTCTGCATGGATTCCAGAACAGCCCAGGTCTCGATGGTATCGAAGGCTTTTTCGTAGTCCACAAACGCTAGGCATAGAGGCTGATTATATTCCTCGGTCTTCTGTATTATTTGCCTTAGTGTGTGTATGTGGTCTACGGTACTGAAGCCTTTTCGAAACCCAGCCTGCTCCACGGGTTGGAAGTCATCGAATTTTCGGGCAAGACGATTCGTGATTACCCTCGAAAACAATTTGTAAACATGGCTTAAAAGTGAAATGGGGCGGTAGTTTTTCAGAAGAGCTTTATCGCCCTTCTTGAAAAACAGCACCACCACACTTCTGCTCCATGTCTTCGGTGTTATACCATTGTGGAGGACGGAATTAAAGATGTTAGCCAGCTCTCTCAGAACTGGTGTGCCTCCTGCTTTGAGAAGCTCTGAGGTAATTCCGTCATCTCCTGGAGCCTTTTTGTTTCCAAGTTGCCCGAGAGCAATCCTAATCTCGCCCAAATCGATGTCGGGAAGATCGTCTGATAGATGGCGTGTTAGTGTGGCTCGTGGGTCATCCGCACTGTGGGACTCAGGTGGAGGTACTCGTGATGAGTATAAATCGCCATAGTACTTTTCGACTTCTCTGAGAATCTCTGGTTTTGAGGTGACGGTTGTGCCTTGTATGGTTCTGAGTTTTGTCAGGTGACAACAGGAGGTATGTGACTTTGCAAAAACCTTTGAGCCCCTATTGAGTGCTATAGCATCTTCAATATTCCGGGTATTCGCTCGTCTTGTGTCACGCCTTATTAGTTTTTTAACCTTCCTGTTAAGTGCCTGACACTCAGATGGCGTCATGTTCTGCTGTTCTCGTCTCCTCGTCATCTCGTTCAGAGTTTCGCCTGAGAGCTTCGACTTACGTCCATTGCTCTTTTGTCGAAAGTAATTCTAGCCTACCTCGCGGATGACATGCACCAGACCATTGGTGGCGTCGTCAATGCCCTGCCTGGTTTCCAACATGGCAAATCGGTTCTGTAGTTCCAGCTGGAAGCTTTCGCAACCAGCTTCGACCTGAGGCAGAGTTGGTCTAAGAGTCGACTTCATTAACCGCGATCGTTCTATTTTAGTGTTAATATTCAGGGTGCCTCTTACCAGGCGGTGATCACTTCCAGTGTTTACCCTGTTGATCACGGAGACATCCCTAAATATTTGGCGCTTATTGGATAAAATGAAGTCGATCTCATTCATCGCTATGTTATCGGGGCTTCGCCAGGTCCACTTCCTTTGGGGCTTTTTCTGGAAAAATGAATTCATCAGAAATAATCGCTGAGCCTCGAGGAAGTTTACCAGCATTTGTCCCCGATGATTTCTGCGCCCATAGCCGAATTTTCCTACCCTCGATTCACCATCTTCTTGTACTCCCACTTTGGCATTGAAGTCACCCATAACAATTGTGTAGAAGGTATTGGTACGAGACATAGCTTTCACTATGTCTTCGTACATGGCTTCGACCTCTTCGTCAGTGTATGTAGACGTTGGGGCATACACTTGTATAACCTTCAAGGCATACCTCTCGGTTATCTTTAAGACAAGGTATGCCACCCTCGCCGACACACTGCCAACCTCCACGACATTGCATCTGAGTGACTTGTGGATCAAAAAGCCGACGCCACCTTGGGATGGTTGGTGTCCTTCTCGGAAGTAGAGTAAGTGACCGGCATCTAGTGTCATCGTGTCCTCGCCCTGTCTTCGGACTTCTGATAGACCTACTATATCCCAGTTAATACGACTTAACTCTACTTCCAATTCTGTCAGATGTTCGTCCAGCCGCAGAGAGCGTCCATTATACGTGGCCAGAAAAACAAAACAAAACAAAACAAAGACTAAAGACTAATAAATAGTGACATTAATATTTTCTTTTTTTAATGTATATGTAGGCGGGCGAGCATATGGGCCACCTGATGGTAAGTGGTCACCAACGCCCATAGACCAATGTCTATGGGCGTTGGTGCAATGCCAATACATTGTAATAAATGTTAACCATAGCTTAAATCGCCAATGCGCCACCAACCTTGGGAACTAAGATGTTATGTCCCTTGTGCCTGTAATTACACACAAACCGGAAAACAACAATAACAAGTACTGCTATTTTTAGGTAGAATATCTGAGGATTGGGTTGTACCTACACAAACGAGCTTGCACAAAGCCCTACCAGTAAATAATTATAATAAGTCTATTTGAGTGAGCTTCAAACCGAATCTAATCAATATAGACTATTGATAGTCGGCGGTACAACTATGTTTTCTGCGCAAAGTTGCTTGACAAGTTAGTATTACAATACTTTTCTTTGTATATTACAGAAATTCGAACCAGTGACGATTGAAGAACAGCAATATGGAAAATTTTATAATGGGGACTCTTACATCGTTTTAAAGGTATGACGAATATTTATCTACCTATCTTTATTCTATTCCAATGGCAGGTCGAGATAAGCAAACCTTCGATTTACATATTCCATGGGGATTCGTAATAGTTCTGCTATATTATGTTACAAAAAGTCTTTCATCCAAATAGGTCTATGATATTTTATTATCTTATTCCTGGTTCCTATATTTAACTATTCGTTTTTGCACATCAGTAACCGGTCGTTTTTGTGATACGTGTAACGCGCCGTTAAAGACATTCTTATTAGTGTATTAACCGAAGTAGTATCGAGGTTCAAATGGTTAATAAAACTAAGGTAACGATTTCATCCGTTCAAGTGTTCACATAACTAAAGATTTTGTGATCATTTTACCTCAGAAATGTCCACTCAGGCCCGTGTGGGTCTTGGGTTAATTGTTCGGGGCGATGGCCCCCTGCAGTGGTGGCAACGCCGTCTGCAACTACAGACGGGTCTCTGGGTAGGATCATTGTCCATGGTGTTTAATTCGCGATGTGAACATTTTAACATATCACTTCCCCACAATATATAATCAGTAGCAAATCGGTAGGGCGATTCAGGAATGTGACAGTTTCAATCAACGCCATCTATCGCTACCGAGTAGTAATATACGCTATTGTAAAATAGTTTTATTACGTCAAGAATAGAAACTAATCCTAACACTCGTAAGCACATTGACATTAAGCTGTCATATTCTGAAACTTCCCACAGACATCAGGTGCTGAAAACTCAACTCTCTCCCATGATGTACACTTCTGGCTTGGCAACAAGGCAACACAGGATAAGATGGGGGCGGCCGCTATCTTAACCGTTACCCTTGATGACCAACTTGGGGGTAAAGCTGTTCACCATAGAGAAGTCCAAGGACATGAGACCAGTCAATTCTTGGGATATTTTTTACCTGGTGAGTATCTTGGCTACTTGGTGGACTTCATTTCAAATAAAGGCTTTTAATAAACAAAAATACATTATTTAATTAATCCCTTCAGGATTTTTTTATTGTATTTGTTTGACGCTGTAATTAAAATGGTGAACCGGATACCTTACTTGACTACCGGTTCTTCACGATAGAATCTACATTCCGAACCAGTGGTAGCTTTAGATTTAATTCAAGGCTGTAAAACGACGATATTTTTTTTTATTTTGATCTTGAATATAATTTAAATAAAAATCAAACTAAACATTTAGTTAGCGGCC
Organism: Nymphalis io; assembly: GCF_905147045.1. NCBI lineage: Eukaryota > Metazoa > Arthropoda > Insecta > Lepidoptera > Nymphalidae > Nymphalis > Nymphalis io. Next base: position 4,977,677 of record NC_065917.1, on the reverse strand, counting down.
ATATTTAATTAATAACCATATTTTAATATGGTTTCTGAAGTTCAAAACAACTAATTAGGCTGTATACTGAAAGGTCATTGATCGATAGCATCTTATGTCGTGATAGACGACCAATGATAGGTCAGATTAATGCCGAATTAGTATGATTATGACCAATATTTCTACAGGCGGTTACATCAGATTAAAAGTTTGTCTTAAAATTTCATTTATATATTTAAATATATAGATGAAATTGAAATTAGATATGAGTTTGTAAATACCATTCAAACTTTCTAGGACAGTACACGTCACGTCACGTCACGTCATAGACGTCACGACCTATGATAGTATTTATACTAACAATAAGCCATATAAAATATAATCGCCATCCGGGACGCCCAATATATGTGAAACATTGAAATTATGGTATATGTTGTTAAAATAACGTTCAGTTAAAGAACTAGAATACATAAATGGAGTAAATTAAATAAAATCATAGTTTCGTTGATAAAATAAATAACACTCATTATTATAGTAATATTTAGCAACGAATTATATTGTACTAATCGTCGCTCGCGAAAAAGAAGAAAAGGAAGATATTATATATGAATTTGTTAGTGATTCTTTCAAACTGAATTAGTCTTAGTTTTTGAGACTTTTTTTATTCAATTTAGCGTGTAACGATGGGGCCGACATATAGGCTGCTTATAAAGGCCCTTGAAAAAAAAAGTGGGGGTTATATAAGTGTTCGGGGTAGGGGATGAAAAAAATCCTATATCCTTCCTCGGAGTTCAAGCTTACTTCATACCAAATTTCGTCAAAATCGGTCCATTGGCTTAGCTGTGAAAGCGTGACACACAGACGTAGTTACTATTGCATTTATAATATTAGAATAAACACGAGGTGACGCACACATGAAGGAGTTGAGAGCAGCGACGGAGATTCGGCATGGCAGCTTAAGAGAGCGTCAAGCCGTTGACCGTCATACGAGTTGCCCCCAAGCCCCCAAATAGATATTTCTCTTGAAACTTGTATTTGGATTCAGTCAAAGTTTAATCCATCCTTTTACAGCTATAAGATATTTGGAAGGAGGCAACGAATCGGGATTTAAGGAAGTTGAAACGAATGCTGGCGTTGAGAAAAGACTGCTTAAGTTATCTGGGTGTGATAACATGAGGATTGAAGAGGTATTTCATTTTTTTTAAATTCGTACGTGGTCTATCAAAAGCGCCACCTGATGGGGTACATCGCCAATACATCGACCTTGGGAACTGGTGTTATTTCCCTTGTCTGTACTGGCACTATATATTGCTGTTTGGTGTTATCTGATGATTGGATGGTACCAACCTAGCTTGCACAGCCACTTGGTGGTAGCACCACTAAAGAGTAAAATAAAAACAGTAATATCCTTCAAAAGCCTTCAAAAGACTCAAAAGATGGCAAGCCGTAAGCTGATCTCAATTTTTACATCGTATCCCATTTGCTAAAAAGATAATCTATTTCATAACGTAATATTTATTGCTTTGCGATAAAGATAAAAAATAGTTTTCCCGCGCTTTTATTAAAAAAGAATTATCATCGAGTTAACGACTTATGGTATTTTTTTTTTATTTAGATTTACAAGTTTAACTAAAAAGTAAATTAACAGCCAGTGCACTGCTGGGCTAAAGCCTCCTCTCTTTTTTGAGGAGAAGGTTTTAGGAGCTAATTCCCCGACGATGCTCCAATGCGGCTTGGTGGAATACACATGTGGCAGAATTTCAGTGAAATTAGGAACATGCAGGTTTCCTCACGATGTTTTCCTTCACCGTCAAGCACGAGATGAATTATAAGCACAAATTAAGCACGTGAAAATTGGTGGTGCTTACCCGGGCAAGTTTTTACCTGGTGAGTATCTTGTTTTCAATTTTGATGAAGCCCGGGCTTGAACCCACGATCATCGGTTATTATTCACGCGTTCTAACCACTAGGCCATTACTATTAACGTTTCAAGATACGAACTTCTAATAAATTACTTTAAGTAATATAAACCATATTCCAGGTGCCCCCAGAAGCTTCATCACTGACCAGAGACCACTGTTTCATCCTAGAAGTAGACCATGACATCTTCGTGCTGGTTCCAGAAGGCGCCAAGGCAACGCAAAAGAGAAAAATCATCAGCGTTGCCAACAAATTGCGTGACGACTATCATAATGGAAGGGCGACTATTGAAATTATTGGTAATTTGTTAATCTATACAGTAATAGCCTGTTAATGTCCCACTGCTGGGCTAAGGCCTCTTTTCACTTTTAAGGAGTACGTTTTGTAGCTTATTCCACCACGCTGCTCCAATGCGAATTGATGGAATACACATGTGGCAGAATTTCAATGAAATTACACATGCAGGTTTCTTCACGATGTTATCCTTCACCGTAAAGCACGAGATGAATTATAATCACAAATTAAGCACATGAAAATTCAGTGGTGCTTGCCCGGATTTGAACCCACGTTCATCGGTTAAGATTCACGCGCTCTTACCACTGGGCCATCTCGGTTTTAAAAAGCATAGTCGAAAATATTGTTAAATTTTACCACGTGATATTTATTAATTTTAATCTATAAAATAATTCAGACGAATTCTCGTCCGATGATGACTACGCTCAGTTCTTCGAGGCTCTGGGCTCCGGTTCCAAGGACGAACTGATCGATGACGATGATACACAGGTAACCTTTAAACCAGTAACAGGTAACCTTTAAAGTTTGTAGACTGTATGGGGTTACCCGATACTACTAAACTACTTTATAATTTGACCACTGAATATGTATTGTGTACCGCTGGTTTGATAGCACTATTATTTTTTCATTTTATAACTTAAAATAGGCCAAGCCTTATGTTATAGCGCGATATAAAGTACAATTAGCGTCATCTATTAACAAATAGTGAAATCTAAATAATATTTTTAATAAATAATTATAATTATTATCAAATATCTACCACCGAGTCTATGTACTGCTGGTCAGATAGCTTTGCTTTATTGACCTATCATTTTTTTGTGTGAATGTATGCTATTGGCCCTACTGGCCTTTACAGCGTCACCGGGCGTTGTGGCGGGTACTAGACTCCACAATGAAATTTGAGCCGGGTCGGGCTCCGCGTGACGTCCATCCTGAGCGTGTCTCCTACGAGATCGCACCTCGGCTCGGGACGTAGTCGGTGGAGTGGCTAGTGCTCCTAAGCACCATGCTATGTCGCGACCGGTTTCGTGACGTTACTAGATTACACGAACCATTTGGAGCCACTTTTGACGCCCTAATAACTCAAAAATTATTTCGTATAAACATGTCAAATTTGGCTTAAGTATTGAGACCTGCGAGATACATATGTGTTCTAAATTTCATAAACACACCACAAACGGTTATTATGTGTTCCGTTTGACGTCGGAAGTCCATTATAAGAGAGTTCGGTCCTCCTAACTGGCCTAGGCCAGTGAAGGTACGGGCCTCGGGGTTGTGGTGGTGTTGGTGGGTTCGGTGGGCGTCCTGGTGTCTGACTATGAGAGAGTACATTGTACTCGTTTCGCCGCTGGCCGCTAGATGTCTCCGTTTTCACTCCAAAAGTGACTGTTCAGTGGCGCCCTCAACTTATTTTGCAAAGTGTAGTTCCACAAGCCGCCATAATTTTTCGTCATTGTTGCGTTGTTCTTCGAACCGCTCGCTCGCGTTTGGATTCAGAAGACTGGAATTCTGTGCGCTATACCGATAAACAAAAGAAGTACGTCGCTTTCCCTGGTTTCATGGAACTAAAAGTAAATGAAGAATTGCGAAAATTTGATGATCCTAATGCTCCACTACGTTGGTTTCAAATGGAGCGTAGTTTTGCAGCGTTATCCAACGCTGTCATAGCTCCAAATGAATCTGTAAATCAAGCTTTACAGTCTCTCATTGATTGGTCGGCAGAAAACCAATCGCAGCTCTCGCCTTCATCTATTTATGCAAAAATGAAAGAACTTTTCGGTAGCGATTCGCCCTATAAAAGTGTATCACACGATATATTTCAAATAATCTGCGGAAAACGTGCAGAGGTATTGGAACTTCGTCGTCGTGCTATTGTTAAGCTTATAAAAATAAAGACATAGAAAAATACCCCCTTCGGCCGAATATATGTTCAACCCTTTATCTGCTTATGCGCAAAAAATAGGGGAGGTGGACAAACTTCAGAAACAATATTCTGCATCCACAACTTCTACAACTACTCGGCTTTTGTCTCATAGCCCATCTACCTCCAAAGACAAGAATTTTCGTTTTCGCTCTGCAAAGTCGGGAACCAATGCCACCGTTATACATAAGGATAAAAAAGATTCCAGGGATCATCGCAACCAAAACAATTCAGGCTCAAGTCAAAAGTGGGGACGTAAAAGCCACAGACAAAGTAAACAAAATTTTAAAAGTAAATGACTCGAATGGTTATGCAGGGGGTTGTTTAAGGTTCTTTACAAAGAAGTGGGACGCCTTAAATCCACCACAGGCTATATTAAAAATGGTATCAGGTGCCCGCATTCCTTTCAACCAGGCACCTCCATTAATTTTTCCAACAAAAGAAGTTTTGAAGGAGTCCAATTATCACCTTGCAAGGTGCACCTTAGTCCAAGGGATTACATCGAGGCTATTATAAAAACAGCTTCACGGAAACTCGGAGTTCTGAACAAGGTGCGGCGTTTTTTCACGCCACAACAACTGTGCCTGTTATACAAAACACAGGTACGGTCTTGCGTTGAATATTGCTCGCACCTTTGGGATGGCTCCGCTAAGTACCTACTGGAGGCCTTGGACCGGTTGCAGCGACGTGCAGTACGCATTATTGGCGACGTAAAGGTCACAAACACCCTTGAACCTTTACAATTGCGTCGCGAATTAGCAGCACTGAGCGCTTTCTATCGACTGTATCAGGACGAGTGCTCTGCGGAATTATTCTCTCTAATTCCTGCTTCCCCCTTCCTTCTTAAGTCCACGCGAGCTGGTTCTCGATGTCACCGCCTAACTGTGACATCAATTCCATCGCGCACAAAGAAATTTAGCAACTCATTTCTTTTTCGCACTACCAAAAAATGTAATTCCTTACCAGCTCACGTGTTCCCCTCCTCTTACAACCCGGGTTCCTTCAAACGAGGCTTGAAGAGGCATCTTGCGGGCCGGCAAGGCGGGGACGGCTAGTACAGGACATTCTTCCCGACTGTACTGGCCGTCGTCGCGTTTGGACTCTACTACCACTTACCATCAGGTGGAGTAGTCATTTCCCAACCCGGCGAATATGAAAATATATATATATATATATACATACATATATATATATATATAGATATATATTATCTAGCATACTCTTAGTATTCTAGATAATTTCAAATACAAAAATAAATCCCATCAAAAGCATAAGTGCGAATTGAGAGACAAGGATCAATGTCATGATATATTGAACATTGTCTCACAATTCCACATTTATGCTTTTAATGGAATAGCATATTATTAAATAGTACAAGCCTTAAGTACTTACAAATATAAATAGTTAAAGCGCGATGCAAAATACAACTAGCGCCATCTATTAACGAAGAGTAAAATTAAAATACTATTGATAGCTGATAATCATTGTCAAATATCTACAACCGATTCGAAAATATGTATTTGTTTAGAATTTTTATTTGAAATATTATTTATTTATTTATTTATTTATTGGAAATAGTTACACCATCGACTTATCACTAACACATTCACTTAGCATTAGATACAGGGTATTAAATCTAGGTGAATAAATCATTACAGGTGTAAACAACATTGACCTTAAGATAAGACTATACTAACCTAATTATGTCTTAACTAAAAATTAAAAAAGATGAATAAATTATAGACAATTAATTATAGATAATTATTATATTATGTAAGAAATCACTCCATGTGTGTATAAATTAAATGTCATTATTATAATATTAATGATAATTATGTCTGATAATTTACGTTCGCGTTCTTTATTTCGCAGACCTTCACACGCTCTAGTGCGTCAACCGTCTACTTCTACAAAGTGACCCTGGGTGATGAATTGGAACTTGAAGAATTAAGCAAGCCATTCAAACAGAAGCAACTTAGCTCCGAGGTGAACCAAAATCCTAATTTCGGTTAAACTTAATTACATATATTCTCATAATAGAAGTTGTCAATTTCTCTACATAAGGCCTTGTACAAGCCCTAAGTAGGTACTACGCACTCATCAGATATTCTACCGCTAAACAGCGACAGTATTGTAGCGTTACGGTTTGAAGGGTAAGCCAGTGTCACTACCGGCACAAGGGATATAATAAAACAAAGGTTTTCAAGTATGATAGCGCAATGCAAGGAATAGTAAATATTTCTTACATCGCCAATTGCGGTGGTGACCACCTAACATCAAATGGCCTATTTGTCAGTCTATCTACCTTCAACGTAAAAATGTTTGCAACGTAATTTTAATTTTATTTTTTATTTTTATAGTATAGGTAAGAGGACGAGCAAATGGGCCATCTGATGGTAAGTCACCAACGCCCATAGACATTGGCATTGTAATAAACATTAACCATCGCTTACATCACCAATGCGCCACCAACCTTGGGAACTAAGATGTTATGCCCCTTGTGCCTGTAACTCATCATCATGTATCATCATCAGATATTCTACCGCAAAACAGCAATACTTGATATTGTTGTGTTCCGGTTTGAAGGGTGAGTGAGCCAGTGTAATTACAGGCACAAGGGACATAAAATCTTAGTTCCCAGTTAGTGACCACTTACCACCAGGTGGCCCATATGCTCGTCCACCTTCCTATTCTATAAAAAAAAAAAAAAAAAAAACTACACTCACTCGCCCTTCAAAACGGAACAATACCGGTGTATTATTTCAATTAGTATTTTGACTTATTTATCGTATTTAGTGTATTTTTTATTTTTATTTTACTTTTTTTCAAAATTAATTAAGTACTTATTGCTTAGTATAAGAAGTTTTTTTGTTTTACTTCTTTATTATTTTCAACTTGTTGTTTTTAATTTAAATCGTATAATTAATATTAGCTGTTAGTTATACCGCACGATAAGAGCCATGGTGATTTTTACAAAAAAATTGCGAGTAACTTAAAGAATCAAAATTAAAAATCGAAAAGTTGTACAGTTTTGGATCTGTAATTTAAAAATGCTTGAAGATTGTTTTTGTTTTATAACTGGTTATTATTAACTAGGATGTACCCTAGCAAGAAATACAAAAAAAAAAATAGGGAAAATACGTTGATTTTTTTTTTTATTGAATTTTAGAATCTTAAACATCCTTTAAATAAAAAAAATATTAAAAAATTAATAACTCGAAAACGATACACTTTTGCATAAGCATTTTGGGGGTCATTTGATAGCTATTGTCCTGAACTATAACCCTTTAAAAGGATCGTGACATATTACCCTGTAACCCTGTATAAGATGGATGCTGTGATTTTATATCATAGAGGGAAACACGCATATAACCAGTGTAATGTGTAACGTAAGCTTGCGATGTGTAGTCCTTGTTGGAGATCGTAATAAAATAAAATTCACATGTTGTTTCTCACGAGGTATCTGACACAGACCTTACTCACACTTCAACAAAAGCCAATCGGATATATATATTTTTTATTGTTACATATACACTGGGTGGACCCGGCAGACGTCGTCCTGCAATACAGACATTTTTTTCATTTGATGACATACCGACAGCCGCCTACCGGGTCCAATCGTGTTTTCAAACCATCACCCATTGAAATATATATATACAAAATTTCATCCAAATCGGTCCAGTGGCTTGGGAGGAGTTAGGTGACAAACGCACGTACAGAAGATTTATATATGTCGCGGATTCAATGGATTTAAATGGCCGCCACTGTCGTCCAATATGTTGATTTTATTAAATCAGTGCGCACTGGCGCACGTCCGGCACTGGCGCTGTCCTGACAGCAAGAGACCAAGAGACCAAGGGGGTCGCTAGACAAACTCACACGCGCTACTGATAGATACACCATCATATTTTATATTTCCATTATTCGGCTGTACAATAAAATAGGCACCCGTCTTATATTTTTCACACTTGACGTCTGACAACCAACCAGTAACCCATAAGAAGTCAATCACGTTGTGTGGTATTGCTATTCTAATAAAATTAGTGGCGTCGTTTACCCGCTTAAATTTATTATCTCTGACATATATATTAAGAAAAATATTCCTAATAATAAATTATATAATTTTTACTTTCAGGACGTGTTTATTCTGGATACCCCGTGCTCAGGTATTTACATATGGCTTGGTAATGACGTGGAAGAAGACGTTAAGAAGAATTATAATGATATTGTACAGAAGTTTTTAGAAGCTAAAGAATATCCTGCTTGGGTAAGAGATTTTTATGTGCTTAATTTGTGTTTATAATTCATCTCGCGCTTGACGGTGAAGGAAAACATCGTTAGGAAACCTGCATGTGTCTAATTTCACTGAAATTCTGCCACATTTGTGTTTCACCAACCCGCATTGGAGCAGCGTGGTGGAATAAGTTCCAAAGCTTCCCCTCAAAAAGGAGAGGAGGCCTTAGCCCAGCAGTGGGACATTCACAGGCTGTTACCGTAATGTAAAGAACGATACCAATTTTGGTCCCACCCTCCAATAGCTATAAAACATCGTTGGATAAGTATTTTTGAGCTGATCAAAAGTTACTATGGCACCAAATTTTTAATCTTAGAATAGAATAGATGTGCTTTATTGTACACCAAAAGAGTTTCAGAAACATACCATTATAAACACAAAAACTATTATTGTACAAAAGGCGGTATATCGCTAAAAGAGCGATCTCTTCCGGACAACCTTTTGATGGAAGACATGAGATAAATAAAGCGGTGAGGAGATGTACAGATCTATTTTCAATAAATATATATATTATAGATAGGCAGACGAGCAAATGGGCCACCTGATGGTACATGGTCACGCCCATTAGCATTGTAAGAAATGTTAACCATCGCTTACATCGCCAATGCGCCACCAACCTTGGGAACTAAGTTACGTCCCTTATGTCTGAAATCACACTGGCTCACGCACCTTCAAACCGGAACACAACAATACCAAGTTTATTAAACGCGGCAGCAATATGACACCTGTCTATTAGAGGCACCCAGAGTTCATACAAATCCTGGCATCATCCCTTAGAGAAGATTATATTTTCTTCGTGACAATTTCAGATGCACGTAACGAGAGTTATAGAGGGCGCTGAAAGTAGTACTTTCAAGCAATACTTCCATGATTGGGACTCGGTCATGCCTTCCAGTGGTTCCGTCAAGTCTATTGCTTCAGATATCGGTATGCATTTACATAAATAACTTTATTTGCATTCAATGTATATCGAAATAAAAAGGCTAAAGATATATAAACAGTTAAGATTTTAAAGTGCTTATATAAGTAGCATATTCTATGGTTTTCATATGTACTTGTGAAAAAAATACGTTTTGAATACCAGCGACCTTGTGTACGGAGTTTTGGAAGTAAATTAAAGTTGATATAAATAAAAAATAGAATAATTAAGTCTTTGGGCTCAATATATGGCCGAGAATAGCCGAGATGGCCTAGTGGTTAGAACGCGTGAATATTAACCGATGATCGTGGATTCAAATCCGGGCAAGCACCACTGAATTTTGATGTGCTTAATTTGTGTTTATTATTCATCTCGTGCTTGAAGGTGAAGCAAAACATTGTGAGGAAACCTGCATGTGCTTAATATCATTGACATTATGCCACATGTGTATTCTACCAACCCGCATTGGAGCAGCGTGGTGGAATAAACTCCTAACCTTTTCCCCAAAAGGGAGAGGAGGCTTTAGCCTAGCAATGGTACATTAACAGGCTGTTACTGTACTTTACTGTTAGTGCTTAATATAGCTGAGCTATAAGAAAATCGCATGTAATACATATGTAAATATAACGTTTGTTTGTTCTCTAATCCTAATGCTATTGAAATAAGCTTTATATAATACTTTATGATAGCAGAGTTCTAAGTTTGCCCAGGGTAATCTTTAAAACAACTAAAAATACAAATTGAAATGATTGAATTATTAAGTCATCAAAATTGGTTGTTTATCAAAAGTTATAAAAAAATTAAGTTCACCTACGTATTTTTGTCGTTATAATATATGTTGCGGCTATTAGCCGACAGATGGCGATGTGCGAAATACATCAACTTCTGAATCGCAGTGTCCTGATTTTCTGGAATAGAGTGACCTTCTGCCATATATTTTTTAATCTCAATTTGTATTTTCATAGATCTTTAATCGTTATGTCTGATTATTCGAGGTTTTCAATAAGGTCATTATTAATTTTATTACTTTAATAATAATATAAGTATCTATGTATTTCTAAAAGTCTTAAGTTAATATTTTTGTTTTAATTTTATTATAGATTTTTACGTTAAGGGCTTAGGTTACCACCGACCCACACTATTAAACAAAAAAAAATGTAATTACTGTAAAAACAAGACATATTGAATACCTGAACACTAAAATTATACTCAATTAAATGATATTTCTTTTTGAATTACTATGATTCCTTAAAGATATTATAATACTGTCTCTATTATTATTATTCAATAGTTATATGTGTAACAAAACAGTGTTAAACGATTAATGTTTTTTTATTAGTATTTACTCTTATATAAATAACAGCCAGAGCTGTAGATCATAACTTATGTCTGTGACAGACTGCTATTTTTTACGTAGTGTTTTTTATCTGTGACGACAAATACGCCTCAACTATAATTAATAAAATAATATTACATTTAAATTACTATTCGAAACGAGAATCGAAATAAGGATTGTGGACTATATAAAAGAAACTATTCACTGCCGTTACGGTTATATCACGTTCGTAGGATATTTAATAAAAAAGTACCATGCTAATCCCTGCATTCTCAGCCATTGTCTAGTCCATTTAAGCGCCGTTTGTGTGTAACTAATACGTTCGTGAATAACTAGATGGCGCCGTAAGCTTGAAGCGCGCTAACGATGTGCATTTGTGAAAATCTAAATCATATCTATATGTTATAAGAGAGTTCATTTAATAACATTGTGTATATTAAAAAAAAAAAACAATTTTATAGGTCGAACGGTATGCCCTGGGTGTCAATGAATAAGTTACTGACTTAAACATGTAATTTTATTCAATTAGTACACTCGCTGTCAACTAGATGGCGCTGGACGTAGTTAGATCGCGCTAACGTTGTGCTTTCTCGAAATACTAAAACGTCGCAGCTTACTCCATCCGTTGTCTATGTGGCTTGGTGACCACTTATCATCAGAAATTTTTGTGGCGCGTTATTTATAACAAGCGCCGTTTTAAGACTAAAGTATATATATAGGTATATATTTATTTATATTTTACGAATACTATTTATGATGATAGTAATAATATTGGTATAATATTCGTATAATACTGTGTAGTTTATGATTTTTCATATTAGTAGATTATTATATCTAAGTACGCTGCTTCGCCCGTGTTAAATTAATTATGTGATAAAATTGGTTTTTCAGCATTTTTTTTATAATAATGAATTGAAATTGAAACTAGTGATGAGACAAATTACGTACTGACTACTGGTACTGAGTCTTACGGCTACGCGTACGTGTAAAAAAAAACCTGTTTCAAAAACAACTACGTACGAGTATTTAGAAGTATTCGTATTTATTAAAGTTTTGTTACTATTATTAGAAAATCATATAGGTTTTGAATAATGGGTAATATTACTCTGTCAAGTCGCCTGCAAAGTATGAATAAAAGTTCATTAAAATTGTCTAGGTGTTTCATTTTGAAAAAACAAAACTAATATGAATCACGTATTAATTAAAGAAACGCATTATTTGTTATAACATTTTGAAATGAAAATGAAAATAGAATGTAGGCAGTATGTATCCACTTATTATAACACTTATTTTAAGAAACAAATAAGTTCGTTTATAAATTAAAGAAGTAAAGTACATTTTTACCGGACGCGCAATCAAGTATTGGAAAGTAATGAGTCATGCGGCGGGTCCCATAGACTAGTAAGTTTTTTTTTTTATAGAATAGGAAGGCGGACGAGCATTTCGGCCACCTGATGGTAAGTGGTCACCAACGCACCATCGCTTACATCACCAATGCGCCACCAACCTTGAGAACTAAGATGTTATGTCCCTTGTGCCTGTAATTACACTGGCTCACTCACCCTTCAAACCGGAACACAACAATACCAAGTACTGCTGTTTTGCGATAGAATATGAAAGTTTCTGTAAGTATCAGAAGTCTTCAAAAATCTAATCGGTCGATCGGTATGCCCTGGGTGTGGATGAATAAGTTAGTATCATAAAACATGTAATTTATTCAATACACTCGCTGTGAACTAGATGGCGCTGTACGTAGTTAAATCGCGCTAACGTTGTGTTCTCTGTAAATAGTAAATGTCGCGGCCTTTTTGCTTTCAGTGTTCCGACTTCAAGCTGGAACCTCCCCGCAGCCGCGGCACCCCTGGCCAGTGCCATCGGTGCCAACTCTACGGGCATTCCGCGCGGCATTGTTTTGCCAATCCTAGATGCGTCAAGTGTCTAGAGGGCCAGTTAACTTCCGAGTGCGGTGGGAGGAAAATTCCCGTCCCTGAAGCCCCTCCGAGTTGCGTATTGTGCAAAACCGAGGGCCACCCCGCGAATTATCGCGGGTGTCCCAAGGCGCCGCGCAAACGCAGCCCGAAGGGGAAAAAGCGGTTTAGACGGACCGCCTCACGGCCGGGGAGAGCCCCTCAGGCGCCCACCGCCGCTCCTCAACCACACACTAGAGCCCCTCAGGCTCCCGCACCTACGAAAGCCCCTCAGGCACCCACGTGTGCTCCTCAGACACCCACACGAGCCCCTAAGGCACCCACGCGAGCCCGTCAGGCTACCAACAAAGGCGCTTGGGAAAAACCACTGCCTATGGTCCGTAAGACCACAGAGGCACCTCCGCGTCCACTTGCGCCGCGCGCAAACTACAGTCAACAGCCGCGTTCCCAAGAACGGGACACGGCGAACCTAAAACAATTTGCCACGTTATGCGGCAAAATTGACTTAGATGGCATCCAACAATTCTTGGATGAGTACTCGGCAGACCCAGGTAACTTTGTATGCCTGCTCGTAAAATATGCATCGCTGTTCACTCAGATGAACGCACTCACCAAGCTCAATGGCCAACGCTAGGATAAAGCCTCGCGCCCTGACCGTCATAACGTTCAAAGCAAACGGTCTTATCCAACAAATCGATCTAGTCCGCGATTTCTTACGCAACCATCCCGTCGACGTCATGCTAGTGCAAGAGACGTTTCTCAAACCCAACGTTCGCGATCCGAACATCGCTAATTACCGCATCATCCGAAACGATCGTATCTCCGCTAAAGGGGGTACGGTTATTTACTATAAAAGGTCACTTCACTGCCTGCCACTCGACACCCCACCGCTCACCAACATTGAAGCGTCAATCTGTCAGCTAAGTATGACGGGCCATCAGCCCATTATCCTAGCCTCTGTTTACCTCTCACCGACGAAACAACTCCTAGAAAATGACCTTAAGTCACTTCTATCAATGGGTAGCGCGGTCATTTTAGCCGGCGACCTAAACAGTAAACACCCCAACTGGAATTCACTCCAAACAAATGCTAGAGGTAAAACATTAGATCGTTTGTCTCACCATATGTCGCACAATTTTGTCGTCATTGCTCCTACGACACCCACTCGGTTCCCACTCTCGGAGAACCGCAGAGATAAACCAGACGTACTCGATATAGTGTTATTGACCTTGCAGTTACGCTCAATCGAGGCACTATCCGAGTTAGACTCAGATCACCGCCCAGTCTTAGTAGAGCTAGGGCCGGATGATCCACTTAACCGTCCTATTAAAACGATTATCGACTGGCATAAATTTACACAGCAAGTCCAGTCCTTAGATTCTCAGCCTCTAAAAGATATCCCAGACAAAATTGACACAGTAGACGTTGCAAAAGCGGCCGCGATTAAACTCACGACCCACATACATGACAAAATAGACATGTGCTCCAGGGAGGTCGAAATTCGCCCTAACGAGCGTTGGGAGCTCCCTGAAGACTTAAAAGATCTTATCACGCAGAAAAACGCCGCCACACGAGCTCATGACGCTTTTCCATCACCAGAAAACCGGAGGAAACTCTGGGCCCTTCAGAGGGACGTCAAAGCCCGTTTCAGCGAATTCCGTGATGATAATTACGGTACTCGCCTAGGGGAAATCAAGCCATCGCACACAGCGATCTGGACGATGCCGAGATCCCTCAAAGGCGAACGAGCCGCGACCATGCCTCCTTTGTTACGCCCGAATCTCCCGCCCGCAACAGACGACTTGGATAAGGCCGAGTGCTTAGCCGATAGCTTAGAAACGCAATGCTCACCGAGCAACCAAGCGGTAGACCCGGAACACCTCTTAAAGGTCGACACATTAATAGATAACATCAGCTCTGTGCCACCAACGGACGAACCGTTGTCACCGACATCAGTCGAGGAGATCGAATCGATAGTCAAAAAATTACAAGTCAAAAAATCGCCCGGTGCGGACCGGATCAGTAATAAAGCCATTAAGCGCCTCCCGCAACAACTAATAGCACTTCTCGTGCTAATATTCAACGCCCTTCTGGCAGGATGCTCCTTTCCAGACCAATGGAAAGAATCCATAGTCATAGGAATCCCTAAACCAGGGAAACCCAGGAATCAACCCACGAGCTATCGACCCATTAGCCTCCTCAACACTCTCGGAAAGGTTTACGAGAGAGTTATCCTCGCAAGAATCAAAGCCCACGTAGAGGCCAATCAGATTCAAATTAACGAGCAGTTCGGCTTTAGAGCCGGGCACTCGTGCGTCAATCAGGTCCACCGCCTAACGGAAGACATACTTAAGGGTTTCGCCATTGGTAGAACCACCTCGACGGGTGCCCTATTCTTCGATGTAGCGAAAGCATTCGACAAAGTCTGGCACAATGGTTTATTATATAAACTATACACTCTCGGATTGCCAGACAGACTCGTTCTCATCATACGAGACTACTTGACGAATCGTACTTTCCGCTACAGAGTTGAAGGCACCTTGTCATCACCTCGCCCCATCAGGGCAAGAGTCTCTCAAGGCTCCGCACTATCCCCGATACTCTATTCATTATTCACGAATGATATTCCAAACCCAACCCAAAGGGTTAACTTAGCCCTCTTCGCGGACGATACCGTCTTATATACAACCACGCCTTCGACGGCAGTCATGACAAAGCGTCTCCAATCCGCGGCCAACGCACTAGGCGATTGGTTCCGGAAGTGGAGAATCGAAGTTAATCCGGATAAAAGTGTAGCAGTACACTTCACCCGCAATCCTACATATATTAGGAATCATATGGCCAACCCGGGAAACATAACCCTGTTCGACCAACCTATCCCGTGGAAATCCGAAGTTAAATACTTAGGAGTCATACTCGATAGGAGACTCAATTTCCAGTCCCACATCAAAAGGGTACGTAACAGGGCAGCGTTCGTACTAGGAAGACTGTATGTGATGCTATGTGGGAGGAGTAAAATGTCCCTTAGAAATAAGACGACATTGTACAAAACCTTCATACGTCGTACGTAACGTTGACCTTCACAAGGACTTCAAAATCGATTCGATCGCCAAGTATCTCAAGATGCTCTCTACGGCGTATTTTGAGAGAGCTAAACGACACGGCAATCCGCTGATAGCACAGGCCTGCTCATATACTTCCCTCAGAGGTAACCTCCCGCACAGACTCAGGCGTCCAATGCACGTCCTTGATGACAAAGACGACAGCATAACTGTCGCAAACGCTCCCTTCGTAGGGAAAACACTACACAAGACACACATACACCGTTTCCGCCGGCGGAAACGAGGTCCCAGATTTGCGACATCACGTAATCGGTCGTGATCTAGTATGGTGCTTCATACAGAAGCGCTTCCCTCCCCTCCGACTACGTCCTGAGCCGAGGTGCGATCTCGTAGGAGACATCCTCAGGATGGACGTCATGTAGAGCCCGAGACGGCTCGAAATTCAAGGCGGAGTCTAGTACTCGCCCCAACGCCCGGTGACGCTGTAAAGGTCAATAGGGCCAACAGCACACATTCACTCAGGAAAAAAAAAAATGCTTTCATTGTCTATGTGGCTTGGTGACCACTTATCATCAGGAATTTTTGTGGCGCGTCTATTTCTGTTATATTAGTAGGTAATTGTGACAAAAATCATTATTTAGCTGTGTTTTATAATATTTGAACACTGAAGTAATTTTAAAATGAATATAAAATATAATATTAGCGAGCAGCGATATATTGTAGAGTAGTAATACTTATTACTGCCTCGTTTGTCTTTTGGCTTGATGTAAGGCCGCAGACCCGGAGGTCCTGGGTTCAATTCCCAGGTCGGGTCAATAAAAAGCTGTTAGTCCTGCGCCTGAACTCTTTCCGGTCGTGTCTGATTGCAGTCTTGTGAATATAAAAAATATTCACAATATACTTCTTCTTTGTTATAATTGACATATTTTGGGAGGTTATCTCGTTTAACTGGATTTTCGATTATGACGCGGGCGAAGCCGCACAAATCCCTACCAAGTAATGTAAATGGATAAAGGTGACTCGATTGAATTAATTGATTACAGAAAGCGGATACTTTTCTGGTGACGCTGACGACACGGAAGCGGTCGCTAAATTCATTGGAAAAAGTGCAGCAGCCAGAAGTTACATGCCAGATCAGGGTACTGGAACTCTTACCATTTTCAGGTAAGTTTGGTTCATCATCATCATCATCAATTCGTCTTCCACTGTTGGACATAGGCCTCTCCAATGGCACGCCACTGAGCTTGATCTTCATTTTGATTGACATTGAGTCTCCATAATGGAGACTGAGAGTTGAAGTTTAGTTACCTTACTAATATTGTTTCAAATGCGAAAGAGAGTTGGTCTCTTTGCTTGTTACGTCTAAACTACTCAACCGATCGTCATGAGAGGAGAAGGACAGCTAACACGTATAAATAAAAATATGCGAGCGAACACTACAAATATATAGTATATACTTACCGTTACAGCCTGTGAATGTCCCACTGCTGGGCTAAAGGCCTCCTCTCCTCTTTTTGAGGAGAAGGTTTGGAGCTTATTCCACCACGCTGCTCCAATGCGGGTTGGTAGAATTCACATGTGGCAGAACTTCAGTGAAATTAGACACATGCAGGTTTCCTCACGATGTTTTCCTTCACCGTAAAGCACGAGATGAATTATAATCACAAATTAAGCACATGAAAATTCAGCGGTGCTTGCCCGGATTTGAACCCACGATCATCGGTTAAGATTCACGCGTTCTTACCACAGGGCCATCTCGGCTTTTATACGTGTCAAAACATAAATACGACATGAGATGATTTCACTTTGACCAAGGATATACTTAAGAATAATATTATTTAAATTTAATACTTATTATTTACTTAAATGTCAATAGCCTTATTGTTTACGGGCTTAGCGATGTAAAAGTCGAAGTTTAAAAATCTGAATTAAAAAAAATCTTCATTATTATTATAGATATACTAGTAACTAGCTTTTTACCCGCGGCTTAGTTCGCATCCTAATTCAGAAGTGCTAAATACCAATTACCAAAGATATTTCTTTAAAAATAAACGATTTTCATACAAACTTTCATCTCCTTCATTAGTTACCTTAGAGGTTAAAATTTCAATAATCATTCCTTAGTGTTAATCTATTGTTTAAAAGGAACCCGTATGCAAATTTTCATGGTGCTAATCCCAGTAGTTTAGGCTATACCTGGATACATCTGTCAGTCAATTATAATGTAAAAAAAATACTTATAATCAAAAATGTTACCAGGGCTGCAGAGGAAGCAGAAGATATAACAGAAAGTCAAGCAGAAGCTCCGAAACTCTACCAAAGCGAAGTGTATGCCGTGAAATATGATTACAAGGATGAGAACGACGAAGACGCAACTGTTGTCTATCTGTGGATCGTAAGTTTACTGAAACAAATCTATAGGGCTATTCTGTAAGAACTACTCGAAACTCGTCTCGGAAAACGGTCGTGAAATGTCAGAGAATGATATGCGATATTGACCGTTATAATCATAGCATTTCAAAGACACACGTATCAAAATAGTATGACGTTGTCCTTCTGACCGTTTTCTTCCATTATGGCTTTTCTCTAGGAAAACTAACCAACTGAACAGAAAATACTTATCATCCAATCTTAGCTGTTAAAGATAGAAACGCGAAAGTGTGGCGAGCACAGTAACACCAATATGTTTGTCCTTAGTCCTGATTTTGTTCATAGCGGTCATTTTTAAAGGAGAGTAACTGTGTCCATATATCCTGGGACATTAATCACACACGGCCATCTGATCCTAAACTAAGCAGAGCTTGTACTATGGAAACCAGACAACTGATATATATATGATATACTACTGTTCTTTTGTAAATACATACTTATATTGATAATTACACCCAGACTAAGGACAAACAGACATGTTCATGCACACCAATGTCTGCCCTGGGTGGGAATCGAACCCACAACCTTCGGTGTGAAAGGCAAGTAACCAACAACGCCAACCGGCTCGTCTAAATCTCTATCGTGCACAAGTGTGTACACACACGTGCATTATCTATACCTCAAAATACGGAGAACGGCAAATCTACAACTAAATCTGGTGTTGGACATTCTTTTCGAGGTACGGAACTGGTGTTCCAGGAACTATCACAACAATTAATTGATTAACAAAAAAAATCCATTAGCCCAAACCAGGGCACCATAAAGTCCTCGCGGTATTTATAAGTCCGATGCCATACCGTCGAGGCTCTTAATGATGTTACATATTTATTAAATATTCAGGGCAAGGACGCTGACGATGAAGCAAAACTAGCTGGTGTGGAAGCCATTTCTAAAATCGAAGAGGAGTTGGAGGGAAATGTGACAATGGTGAAGATACCACAAGGAAAGGAAATAAGGCACTTCCTAAACATATTCAAAGGTACATATATGTACTATTTATTTATTACTTATGTACTTTGTTGTTTGTTATGTAATTTATTTTCTATTTATTTTTGTGTTTATAATTCATTTTGTGCTTGACGGTGAAGAAAAACATCGTGATTAAACCTGCTTGTGTCTAATTTCGCTAAAATTCTGCCACGTGTATTCGTTTTCATTTGCTTCCATTGCAATATTAAATTGTTTAGGTATATATTTATATGTAAATAATCTTGGCTGCCTCTTTGGTCTAGTGGCTTGATGTAAGGCCGCAGACCCGGAGGTTCTCGGTTCAATTCCCAGGTCAGGCCAATAAAAAGTTATTAGGTTATTCTGCCACAAAATTCTCAGTAGGAGCCCGGAATCTAGAAGTTGGAAGTGTGTACACTCCCGTGCCTCGGAAAGCACGTAAAGCCGTTGTCCTGCGCCTGAACTTTTTCCGGTCGTGTCGTATTACCATCCCATTGGATTATGAGAGTTAGGGAATAGAGAGTGCACCTGTGTTTGCGCACACACCTGTGCACTATAATATCTCCTGTGTAGTTGGCTAATCTCTCTTGAGATTGGCCGCCGTGATCGGTCTGGAGGACATTATTATTATTATTATATTCTTACAGGGCAACTCATGATACTGTGCGGTGATAAAGATAGTGAATACAAGTGTGAAAACTTCAAGAAATCATTCGACGATGATGGCGTTCGACTTTTCAAAGTGAGTTGTTAATGTACTTCAATTACTTACCTGTGATTGATATCTGTTATTGGGTCACGATTACATGATTTTATAAAACTTAATTCGTTTTAAAATTTAATTAGTCTACTTTTTTATAGTATAGGTAGGCCGAGCATATCCACCTGATGGTAAGTGATCACCAACATTGGCATTGTAAGAAATATTAACCATCGCTTACATCGCCAATGCGCCACCAACCTTGAGAACTAAGATGTTATGTCCCTTGTGCCTATTATACTGGCTCACTCACCCTTCAAACCGGAACACAACAATACAACGTACTGCTGTTTTGCAGTATAACATCTGATGAGTGGGTGGTACCTATCCAGACGAGCTCGCACAAAGCCAGAAAAATAATTATTTCTGTTTTTTATTTTTATTTGTACATAAATTATCTCTTTTCGTAATTATGGTTGGGAATTGTATGTTCTTTTATAATTGGTTGTACATATATAGCTTTAAGTAAATGCAAAGCATATCCAAATAAATAAATAAATGACTCACGCGAACTGTAATATTTAATTGTTGATTCGTGGTGTTGGGAAACATTTCAAGATCATTTCAGTATTTTTCAAGATCATTCTAAAGAAGACTTATTTTATTAGAATATGAAATCAAATAACTAGATATTTCGACATAATTTAATAATATAAACATTAAAAAAAATAGTGTATGTATTTTAAAACATCTAGTAAATAAAAATAGTGTTTAAATTATAAAACGCTTTTGAATATAAATATATTAGATATCACTTATCTTCTGGAGACCCAAGAGCTGGCGCTTATTTAGCTCAAAGGCTGCGTCTAGCGGTGCAGAGAGGCAATAGTGACAGCGTCTTGGGTACAATGCCACAGGACTATCATTTAGACGGCGTGTTTTTGCTATAAATTTTTAACGTGTGTTTTGTTTTTTTTATTTTAATCTTATATATTATACAAATGTCTGTATATATCACTTGGTTATTGCTTATTTACTAAATGGTTGTGTAAGTATGACACTTTGTATATAAATGTGCAATGTCTACATAACCTTTGTTTATTATTATATATATTGCTAAGTGGACCTTTATATATTATTTCATAATCCTCCGTATTCCAGGTTGAAGGTACGAAATTAGGGGGTGACATGCGAGCGACCCAAGTTGAAGAAACTTCAAGTTCTTTGGAAGATGACGATGTATTTATATTGGAGACTGCTGACAAAGTGTACTTATGGATTGGGAAGGTAAACGAATGTTATTTAGATTTTTATTTTTATTCATTAAATAGCCTTAACAATCTTCGACCGAATGTATCAATTTCTTGTGTCAATAAATATTTAAAAACAAAAGAAAAGTGCGTCATCGCCCGTCACAGATAAGGAATATTACTTTTGGCGTGAATTTTGAGTGCTTCGAACATACAATTACGTTGTCAATGCTATTTATCGTTTTACTTAGTTTTTCTTAGTATTTACCCTAATTAACGATATTGTTGTTTGTTATTTTCTTATTATTATTTTTTTATAATACTACGCTTACATTATTACAAAACCGAGATGGCCCAGTGGTTAGAACACGTGAATTTTAACCGATGATCCCGGGCAAGCATCACTGAGTTTCCATGTTCTTAATTTGTATTTATAATTCATTTCGTGCTTGACGGTGAAGGAAAACATCGTGAGGAAACCTGCATGTGTCTAATTTCACTGAAATTCTGCCACATGTATATCCCCCAATCTGCAATGACTTAAATGACATAGCCAGTGGGCCATTCACAGACTGTTGCTGTACCTTAAAAGTCACCTCAATTACTTTTCAGGAGTCAAACGATAAAGAACAGGAAGCCGCCAAGGGTTTCGTATCTCTGCTGATAGGAGACGAGAAAGAAGTCACGGAAGTGCAAGAGGGAGAGGAGCCCGAGGAGTTCTGGGAGTTATTGGGCAAGTTATTACACCCCTCCTTCCATTTTTTGTTTCAAAACGATTTAAATCAGCGTTTGGGTAACATTATATTCTTAGACTGGGACGGGTTTGGTATAATTATCACTATATAAACACTGGTGGTAGGGCTTTATGCAAACTCTTCTGGGTAGGTACCACCCACTAATCAGATATTCTACCGTAAAACTGCTGTTTTTACTATACTTGGTATTGTTGTGTTTCGATTTGAAGGGTGAGCGAGCCATTGTAATTACAGGCTCAAGGGACATAACATCTAAGTTCCCAAGGTTGGTGACGCATTGGCGATGTAAGTGATGGTTAACATTTCTTACAATGCCAATGTCTATGGGCGTTGGTGACCACTTACCATCAGGTGGCCCATATGCTCGTCATTATATATTCACAATAAATAATACATATATAGATTATTAAAATTAGAAAATAAATGCAACTTCAAAAAACGCTTACTACTGGCTCATCATGGCTAATGGAAAACGGCGATTCAAATTATTCCATATGGTAGGTGGTGCCCCTGATGAAAAAGAGGATTCCACTCGCTGGAAGCTCAACGTAAACCGACGTGTCACCACACCGCCCACGCTCACCGCCGTCACCGTCACCGCCTCTGGGAAGATCAAGTTTGAAGAGCTACCACCAGAATTCACGCAGGCGGTAAGAAAAGGCCGTATTGTCTTATTAATTTCTCATTTGGAAACTTGACTAGCCTTGTGATAATTTGATGATAAAAAAAAACAACAATTCTATAAGTTACTTTATATCTCTAGTAACAGGCTGTTACTAGAGATATGTCCAACTTGCTGGGCTAAGGCCTCCTCTCCCTCTTTAAGGAGAAGGAATGGAGCTTATTTTACCACTCTGCTCCAATGCAGATTGTTGGACTACACATGTGGCAGAATTCCAGTGAAATTAGACACATGCAGATTTCCTCATGATGTTTCCCCTCACCGTTAACCACGAGATGAATTATAATTACAAATTAAGCACATGAAAATTCAGTGGTGCTTGCCCAGGTTTGAACCCACGATCATCGGTTAAGATTCACGTGTTCTTACCACTGGACCATCTCGGCTTCGTAACTTCGTACCTCACCCGTTAAATATTTATAAGCGTTTTACGTTGATATACTGTTTTGATGCATTTATCCTTGAAATGTTATAATTTTTACGGTCAATATCGCATATCACATTCTGACATATCACAATTATTTCGAGTTCTTACAGAGTTTGATTATTCGTTCATCGTATATCTTGAGATTCAATGTTTTTAACCAGATATCATATTTTCTTCAAGGATCTGTCTGATGACGGTGCATATGTCCTCGACAATGGCGAGGAGCTTTATGTGTGGCTGGGAACCAACATCCCTGAACGTGTGAAGACAGCCAGATTGAACATTATTACTGTAAGTTTTATAAATTTATGCTTACGTCAAACTTTAGGGGATTGAGAAATATTTGGGGGTAGTGCTTTTGGCCGTTTTGGTAGATATCATACCTCACCTCACATCATATCCTACCTTCACTTCCATCATTGCCCATGCGATAGAAGTGAAAACTTGAAACTATTAAATATATTTGTCCAATTTCAACATCTATTGGCATTCCAAGTAATAATTCTATCCCTTTTTATTATATAGCTTTTATTCCTTAAAACACACAGTATGTCGCTAACTCGGTGCAAAATATTAATTATTACAGCTTAATTTAAATAAATAATAGTTAAAACACATATATTATTTGTATATACAGTATTTACGTAAAACCCGCACTCAAATCGGTTAAGTGGTTTCTAAGATTAGCGTGCACAAACGCACAGACAAAAATCTGACGGTCATTATTTTAAATTATATTGCGTTGATAATGGCCTCCAGTAATAGTTTTACTCATATATCTTCCGTTCCGTTCGCTGTCTGTAGCGATGAGTTACAGATTTATTATATGTATAGATGTGACACTGTTCACATCTATACATATAATATAGTTATTATTTCGTAATTCGGCCCCTCCGATTACTTCGGGAGTAAACACTGTTTTAAGTCAGGATATGAGCTATCCCTATTCCAAATTTCATCTAAATCCTTTCAGTAGTTTTTGTGCGAAAGAGTAAAAAATATCGATCAACCTTCGCGTTTTTTTTTCGAAATGACTTGTTGCTTTTGGCTCAAATGGCCTCGACAGCGTTACCGGGCGACGGGCGAGTCTTTAAGATACTCAGCCGGATGTTGGGAGCCCTCTTAAGAGCTTAGAATACGCGTGTTCTAAGGGCGCCTCTTGTGTGTTCGAACCTCGGCTTAGGATACCGTCGACGTCAAGACCTTTACGTGTATAATATTAGTAGGCCCTTCAGGGCTTTAGGGTAGTTTGGGATCAGGTGGCCGTGTGTGAATAAAGTACCTACTACCAGTAATTATTATTATATTATCTGTATCAACTAACTTAATCTAAGAAAATTGTAACTAACAATCGTATGGATTTTTTAGTTTGAAATAAATACTTAATATTATAAGACAATTATTTTATAGGAATACATCCAAGATGACGGCTTAGAGCGGACTGTTGACTCCGCCATTGTCGTTACTTTGAAACAAGGGAAGGAGCCCTCGACTTTCAAGAAAATGTTCCCGAGCTGGGAGGACGATTTATGGGAGGTATGTATCATGGTTCAGAACTCTATGACTTGTAAAGTACTTGTACTATGACGCACATCCTTCGTTATCACTTTCTGGGCCTGTGAATGTCCCACTGCTGGAAGAAGGTTTGGAGTATTCCACCGCGCTACTCCAATGCGGGTTGGTGAAATGCACATGTGGCGGAATTACAGTGAAATCAGACACATGCAGGTTTCCTATCGATGTTTACCTTCACCGTCAAGAACGACATGAATTATAAGCACAAATTAAGCACATGAAACATTCAGTGGTTCTTGCCCGGGTTTGAACCCACGATCGTCGGTTAAGATTCACACGTTCTAAAAAGGGAGAGGACGCCTTAGCCCAGCAGTGGGACATTCACAGGCTGTTACTTATATATTATTATTATATTATTGTTTTTAATTTCAGAATCAATCATCATATGATGACATCAAGAATGAAACGAAAGCCAACAATTCCAAATAAAAACGTAACCTGTCCCTTTCTTTCCACACAAGTCATTCGCGCCAGACAAGGACAAAACATTTTGCAAAACTTTTTTTATTTGTATATTTATTGAAATTTTATAATAAAAATTCATTTGATAAACAATTTTTTATTATTATTTTAAACATGTTATATAAAAAATCTAATTTGTATATAAAAAAAACAAAGATCAGAATGCTTTATTCATCATTGAAGCATTACTCTTGCTTATTGATAGTCAAACTAGAAACTACTACCGGTTCGGAAAAGAAACACCAAGCACTGAGAAGAACCGGCGAAAGAAACTCAGCGGGTTTTTTTTATTATACAAGAGTGAGACAGAAAATATCACCAAAATATTTATGACTGATTTCTCTGATTGAGTCGCATCTAAGACATTGCCACAAAGCAACTATGCTCACGTTGATTAGAATAGAATATACTAGAATATATTGTACACCAAGTGTAACCGAATCATACAGTTATAAACGAACAAAAACTATTAATTTACAAGGCGGTCTTATCTCTAAGAGAATGACCTCTTCCAGATAATCTGTGGTTTTAAACAGATAATTAATAAAATAATAAAACGGTAACGAGGTGTACAGATCAAATAATAAAATTTATTTGGATTTTTATTCGACAATCATTGCTCAAATACATGTAAATACAAAAACAACAACAAAAATTGAAAGACGAATCGAATTTTATAATTCGTCTTTTATTTTTTGGTCACATGATTTATAAAGAAACATAAATGTTTCGAATGAATTATCCACAATCATATTTGTATCCACCAGCATTACAATTACCCGTTCGAACATTCTCCTCAAAACGTTCCCCTCTTAGCTCAGCCTTCAGACATACAAGTAAATTTATAATCAACAACTTGCAATGCATTGGTTAATTATCTGTACTAAGTTATTATTCTCTAAAGCGGCGGCAATCCTCTCTTTGTCCGCCAGCTGTTTGTTCACCGCATGCTCCGACATGTGTGTACCTTCTGAAACTTCGACTGTCACTTTGAAACGACTTGGCAGAGCTCGTAACAACTGGACACGGATCGACAGACCTGGAAATAGATGTAAACAGATTCATCATTACAAATTAATTTAATTAAATAAATGTCTCAAGTTTCTTATATATAAGTTTCTCATATACAACATCCATTTCATTTTGCAATTTTAAAATTGGAACAAACATTTTATATAAATTAAGAAACCAAACATAACCTAAAGCCATCACATGTTTGTGATGTAAATGTAATAATAATTAAAAAAACTATAACTGGTCTGTGATTTCGATATAATTGCCTTTGCTTAGGTAATGTGGCTAATTGTAAGTTACCTAAGCCAACACAACTATTATATCTGTCTCTGTCTGTGGTAATCTCCAAATTATAACAATTTAAGGTAATACAAACGAAAGTAATTTAATTATTATACCAAGTATTCTACAGTGTCATTTGGTTTTTCATCAAAATCTGTTCAGTGTAATAAAACTTACAATGCCTTAGTTATGTTATGTACCTAATTATGTTTAAATATGATAGGATTTAATTGAGAAAATTATTATGCACCATTGTGTGTGCAAATGCAAGTAAACCCCCTATTCTCTGTCATAGTCTGATGGGATGACAAAACCGAGCGACTGGCAATGCAAGTCACGGGAGTGTAAACGCTCTCTGCTACCAGCTGCTACTGGGAATTCTCGAAAGAATTGCAATTCTTTGAACCCAAGTTCACAGACTGCAGTTTTATGTATTAGTCATAACATTACCAATAAGAGTAGCCATGCTGCAATGCGGTATCGTAGGTGTAAAGTAAACACGCACTAAATTTTCTTTATTATCTATGAATATATTCTGTTGTTCCACCACACGAAGTTCCTCGAGAGTCAATGGGTGTTCAGGATCATTTATATTACGTATTAAGTCGAAAATTTCACGTTCGTCTATTTCATCTAAAATATCCTCATCACGCTCCGTCGACGTAATTTCGCGCGCTGAACCCTTTTCATAAACGAGTGGGTTCACGTTATCGGCGGTTTTTGTCATTTTTTATATAAAGCGATATTAAAAAATAAAAATACTTATTCAATGCGTTGTTTATTAAATAATGATGACGGAAAACGGAATCATCTGCTTATTGTCAATGTCAGATTAATAATTTCGTTCCAAAATGAATACAAATGTATAGTTACTATGAAATTAAACAATTGTCACTTTCAACCGTCTTATTATTTAATTTCAGAATACGAAGTTATTAGTTAAAATTAAAAGTATAAATAAGTAAATTATTCATCGTTTATTAAGAGTGTATGTAAAATTTCTATACTGGATACAGAAATAATTTTATGTTTATGTTCAACGATTTCTGAACTGAAATTTTGACAGTTGATTTGGATCAATACAGGCAACTAGAAGTAGAAGTATTTCTAACTACATTTTATATTGTGAAGGGGCGTTGGTATCTTGTTTATATAAAGTCTTAAATATTACGTGAGTATATTTATATCATAAAAAATATATAATTGTCAATCTCTTAATATTAAACATAATATCGTTCGTTAAAAAAATCAAAATTCAAAACTTTCTAAAAAGATAACGTAAATCCTATAACAAATAAATTTATCTTGATTTCCATCACCGTGTAATAGCTTAAATAATTCTAAAGTTCAAAAATATATATAATATATGATATGTATGTGTTATATTTTTCATAAAATAATAATAAAATTTTATCGATTAAAATTATTACTCAGGGAACCATGGCTGACCCATGGGTAATTCAGGCACATGAACATGCCAAGTTCGCAGAGCACTTCCGTAACCTTGGACCCATCAATGGCACCTTGACAGGAGAACAGGCCAAAAGATTCATGTTACAGGTACTTATATCCTTTTAACTATTAATGTCTTGATTTCATAAAATATTAAAATCACAGAGTAATCATACAATTTTTATAAATGGTAATAACACAAACCGTGTTATTACCATTGTGTTTGAATATATGTTTCATTATAATGTAGTAATTAAATAGAAACAAATTTGGAAATAAAATTGTATTTCATGAGTCATGATTTTTATCTATCTATCTTTATTGCAAATATTTGCAACTTATACATATAAGCAAAGGTGGAGTTATATATATACTATCCTAGTAAGCTCTTATGAACTTTTGAATCAGAGTGTCACAATATTAAAATAATAATAGTCCTCCAGAATGATTTCGCCCACGGAGGCCAATCTCAAAAGAGATTAGTCAACTAATTCCGTAACTTATAATCTGATGGCATTACACAACCAAAAATAGTTCAGACACACAACCAACGGCTTTTCATGCTTTCCGAGGCACAGGAGTGTACACTTCTAGTGTTCACTTCCGTGTGATTACATAACAATTAAAACAATTGACAATTACAGTTTAATACATAATCTTGCTGAGTGAATGATATAATTAACGGTTATTGTATAAGTAATACAAAAACCATTATTTTTAAAGTTTTGTTTGCTTATTGTAAGGTTTTTTTACATATTCAATAGTGTTGACGATAATTATAATTTGTATGCAATGCAAACAACGCTACCTCCATTTGGAAGCAATTCGAGTAAAATTATATTATATTTGGCTGTTCCTTGGCTGATGGGGCCCCAAAGCCGGTGCCTCGTAGGCGTAGGCCTAATCCAGATCTGCATATTAAAGCAATGTATTAGAATAAGCAACAAAACTTCTCTTCAAGAGAGAGGAAGCCTTAACTCAACAGTGGGACATTCACGGGATGTTAATTTTTACAATGTCTTCTTGATCTCTTCTAGTCTCAACTTCCACCCCCGGTGCTCGGTCAAATCTGGTCACTCGCAGATACAAATGCTGATGGAAAATTGGATCTAAAGGAATTTTCCATTGCTTGCAAGGTTAGTTCATTTATTTTTTTAAGTTTAATTATAGCTAAGGTGATGGAATTATGATATAGTCCTATATACCCCCCCCCCCCCTCAATAGGCCTTCTAGATAATAGATGATTAGTGTTTATAATTCATCTCTTGCTCACTGGAAGGATTTTTTTTATAGAATAGGAAGACGGACGGAAGCATATGGGCCACCTGATGGTAAGTGGTCACCAACGCCATAGACATTGGCATTGTAAGAAATGTTAACCATCGCTTACATCACCAATGCGCCACCAACCTTGGAAACTAAGATGTTATGTCCCTTGTGCCTGTAATTACACTGGCTCACTCACCCTTCAAACCGGAACACAACAATACCAAGTATTGCTGTTTTGCGGTAGAATATCGGATGAGTGGGTGGTACCTACCCAGACGAGCTTGCACAAAGCTCTACCACCAGTAAAATTGGGGTGTTGAAATTCTGCCACATATGTAACCACCAACCCGCATTGGATTAGCATGGTAGAATAAACTACAAAGCTTCTCTTTAAGAAAAGATTTGTCTTTGTCTAGTGGAACATTGACAGGCTTCTGTAATCTTGACCGCACTGATCTCCTTTATCGCCAGCCTACATGACATCGGTGATATAATCTGTGCCCTGTTGCAACAATTGAAAGACATTATTCGCAGAATTTAATTGAAAAAATATTTTTTTCAGATAATAAATTTAAAATTACATGGAATCGAAATACCGAAGGTACTGCCCCCATCGCTGCTTGCATCGTTAAGCCCCACTGGTAATTATCAATTACTTCAGCCTTAAAAACAAATGTGATTTAGCGGGTATTGTTAAACACTGATTCATCTCTTTCTTACATCATTGATGTGACATCCAAAAGAAGAAGACAGCTATATTTGACTAATCACGTATTAGACAATGTTTATAAGTAACTAAGACTTATACTTTTATTTAATTTTGCCAATGGAATTTATCATAGAAAAAATTTTGGAAAATGTATGGTCTTATCGTATCTGTATATTCTTAATGTATTATGTAATAAGCTGCACAGTCGTCTTCAAGTAGGCAGTACTACATTTGCCCAGCAGTGGGAATTATACGGGCTGTTACGTTTGTCACTAATTTTCTCTTTATTATGTTACAGGTTCAAAACAACAATTCCCCCCACCGAAACCCCCAATTCCACCAATGCCAAATCTTTCCCAACCTCTAATAAGCGGTTTACCCCCACAGTCTAATCAATCTCTACTGGGTGACTTTAACCAACCACCGATCCCATCGAAGCCTACTGCTGTACCTGATCTTATATCTGGGGTTAAACCCCCCGTACCATCACAACCAATGATGTCTAATAGCCAGTCATTGATTAATCAACCCTTGGTTTCAACTCAACCTTTAGTTAATACTCAACCGTTGATGGGTGGCACTCAAACTCTAATGGGCGCAACTCAACCATTGGTGGCTCCAACTCAATCATTAAGTGGTTCAACTCAACCGTTGATTGGAGGAACTCAACCATTAGTACCAGGAGCGCCTATGACTGGTTCTACTCAACCGATGAATCAATTAATTAACACATCTCAACCTCAATTAAATTCAAGCCAACCTTTGATGTCTCAATCGTTGATATCTAATCAATCATTGATAAATACAATGCCATCTCAACCTCCGATCATGAATACGTCAGCACAACCGTTGAATCAAAGCCAACCATTAGTTGGCTTGGGTCAAAATCCACCACTCGTTGGACCAACCCCATTAGTGCCCAGCTCCCAACCACAAATACCCAGTGGCACAACAGTTGCTTCCATGAGTAGTCCGCCAATGCCGGCTGTGACAAGTGCAGCGGGTTCGATGTCCGGCCAACCGGTAACGTCGACCCCGATCACGGCTGTCAAGAGTGATTCGTTCTCAAAACCAGGTAGATACAAGTGTTGCTTTAATTAATTTCTACTATGTTTTATTTCAGTGCAATTTTGAGTTAAATATGGTTATATGTCTGCGTGTTCCCTCGATTATAGGAAACCATATCGTCCATATTATATAACTATGGTCTATTTGCGTTAAAAAGTAGTGAGTCATCAAGTACAACTGCAGAAAAAGGTGTGTTCACAGTAAAGTAAAAATTCAAATAGCTTAAATATAATAATAATAATATTATCCTAGGACATTTTTCACAAATTAAGCTTGTACAGAGTTTGTACTATGGAAACCAGACAACTGATATGCTACGTATACTATTTTTCTTTTGTAAATTCATACTTATATAGATAATTACACCCAGACTCAGGACAAACAGACATGTTCATGCACACAAATATCTGTCCTGGATGGGAATCGAACCCACAACCTTCGGCGTGAAAGGCAAGCATCCATTAACCCCGCCAACCGGCTCGTCAAATTAATTAAAAACATAATAAAAAATTAATTAAAAACATTTTACAAGTTAAAAATTATAATTAAAGAACTAAATTATAAAACTAAACTAACAGCTAAAACTAAAAACAGACATACATAGATGAGTTATAATTTTTTTTTCAAGGTTTTTGCTTTTCCTATGTTTTAATTATTGAATAAATAATCTCATTCCAGGGTCTCTAGCCACCAGTCCCACTGAAGTCCCGATGGGAGTGGTTACCCCACCGCCAGCAGCTGAGTGGAGTATACCACAGCCTCAAAAACTCAAGTGAGTTATTTTTTGTAACTTAAGTTTATTATAATATATTTGGAATTTATATGTAACTAATTATTGCAGTAAGGGCTTCTCAAAATTAAAAAAAAAAATGATGTTTTTCAGCTCTACACTTGTCTGATCCCGAAAAAAATTTAATTGATTTTTCGTTTAATTGCTTTGTAGCCGTGATGGGCCCAGTGGTTAGCACTCGTGAATCTTAACCGATGATCGTGGATACAAACCCGGGCAAGCAACACTGAATTTTCATGTGCTTAATTTGTGATTATAATCCATCTCGTGCTTGACAGTGAAGGAAAACATCGTGAGGAAACCTGAATGTGTCTAATTTCATTGAAATTATGCCATATATGTATTCTACCAACTCGCATTGGAGCAGCGTGGTGGAATAAGCTCTAAACCTTCTCCTCAAAAGGGAGAGGAGGCCTTAGCCCAGCAGTGGGACATTAACATACTGTTACTTAATTGCTTTGAAACGCTTTTAATTATATAATTGTGTCTGTTATTTATTACATAATATGTAGTGCAGAGAAGTTCCTTCCAAGCAAGTGTCCCCTTTTTTTATTCATCCATATCCACATATATCCACAGACCTTTGGTGTTTCTTTAATTATTACTTAAATGTTTAATATAACAACCTGACTTAATTCCTTCGTACCCCATCCCTTCCTTATTATATACTTTAATATTTATATATCTATTTATTTGATTCAGAAAAAAAATTAAAAAATGTTAAAAAATTCTCAATAGCAGCCCGGGCTCTGGAGGTTGGAAGTGTGTACTCCCGTGCCTCGCAAAGCCGTTGGTCCCGCGCCTGAACTCGTTCTGGTCGTGTCGGATTGCCGTCCCATCGGATTATGAGAGTTAGGGAATAGAGAGTGCATCTGTGTTCGCGCACACACATGTGCACTATAATATCTCCTGCGCAGTTGGCTAATCTCTCTTGAGATTGCCGCCGTGACCGAAATCTGTCTGGAGGACCTTTATTTATATTGTTTGACATTAATTGTTCGATATAAATAAAAAATAAAATAAATATCTATATTAATGTGCCTACATGTTTATTGCCAGTTATCACAATCTTTATATAGAATTTAAAAAATGATAATGAATGAATTATATGGTATTTAGCATTAAAGATGTATTTACTTTCAGATACACTCAACTGTTCAACGCAACGGATCGTGCGAAAACCGGTTCCGTGTCCGGTGCCCAAGCACGGTCCATCATGCTGCAGTCGAGACTGCCCCAGCAGACATTGGCTCAAATATGGGCTCTCGCTGACTTGGACTCGGACGGAAAATTGGGTATGTTATGATATGACTAGCTTTCGACATTCAAAACTTAATTTTTTCGCGAATCCATAGTGAATACTATTGATTATGTGACGTGTGATTAGTGACGAGCCGGTTGGCGTGGTTGGTGGATGCTTGCCTTTCACGCCGCAGGTGGGTTCGATTCCCGCCCAGGACAGATATTTGTGTGCATGGACATGTCTGTTCGTCCCGAGTCTGGGTGTATTTATCTATATAAGTATGTATTTACAAAAGAAAAGTGGTATATGTAGTATATCAGTTGTCTGGTTTCCATAGTACGAGCTCTGCTTTGTTGGAGATCAGATGGCCGTGTGTGAATAATGTTCCGGGATATTATTATTATTATTATTATTATATTCAAGATCTCGACCAATGGTATCGCGTCATTTCAAAGTCAAAACTGTTTATTTGTCTTTTCTCCTCCTTTAGTTGGAATTGGATTTTTATGCCAAAATGCTGTTGTTAACTGTTTGAATCTTAAAAATTATTATTTGTAATTTACAGAATTGCTTGTTTACTGTCATACATGAATTAGTTTTGAGTGGAAACTTGATTGGTGTGTGATCGAGTTAATTTGTTATGTAGTATATGTGGCGTGTACTGTTTGTTTTCCAGATATAATAAAAAAAAAAAATATATTCATACTAAGATCCGTTTATGTATAGTAAGAGATGGCAGACTATATACAGTATGTATATATTACTTATTTATATATAATGCGGATGTATTTGGTGACGTTCAACGACAATTTAGCTTTTAGCACGCAAATTGAACAGCATATAAAAAAAACATTTTTGTAGTGTAGGTAGGTTAGATTAGGTTAGGGCCACCTCGTCACGGTAGCACGCGAAAACGATCTCGTGCCGCTCCACGTTAAGACGGAAAGGATACCGCTGGTTTTTTAGTGGGTATTCCGATGTTCAGGGCGCACTCAGCGCCTTGGACACCGGTGAGCCCCACATAAACCCCCCCCCCCCACACACACACACACTGTTCCCGTGGGGGAAACGCGTAACGCGTTTTTCCAGCGTTAAAAAAAAAAGGTTAGGGCCACCTGATTAGCGGTTACCCCTGCCTACAGACTTGGCTTTGTAAGAAATATTAACCATCCCTTAAACCACCAACGTGCCACCAACCTTGGGGACTAAGATGTTATGTCCCTTGTGCCTGTAGGTACATATATGCATTATGCAAGTGGATACCCATGGATCAAAAATCAAGATATAATTTTGTCTGTTATCAAGGTAACTCCTTAATTATTCTCAATTTTTTTTAGGATGCGAAGAGTTTGTGCTCGCGATGTACTTGTGTGAACGCGCCACACAAGGCGAGCAACCACCGGCCAAGCTGCCGCCAGACTTGATCCCCCCCACTTTTAGGTAAGGAGTATATAAAAAAAGTTGTTGCGATTTCCTATCATGAAATTTTTATTATCAACCCCAAGAGTTCAGGCGTGGAGCAACTTTACCGGCTTTCCACTGGCTCACTCACCCTTCAAACCCAAAGCAATACTAAGTATTGCTACTTAACGTTAGAATATCTGATACATTAGTGATATATACCATGACGGGCTTGCACAAAGCTCTACCACCAAGCTATGGTACGATATTTTGTCTATCAATTATTTATTTGTCTATATATTTTGTCCTTTTCGAGTTTTCTAGAAGGAATCTCTTCAAGATATAAGCATGCATTTGATAAGTTATCTTCTGTAAATAAATAACTTTTTATAATCTGAGATGTCTCTGAACCGTCCACTAGGCATCCCATAACCATAATCTGCGTGGTAGTTGATAAGCGCCATCTATTGGTGCATAATTGTAAAACAATACGCTAACATAAAACAAATTTCAGGCGTGATTCCGTATCCAGCTTAAGCAGTGTGAAGTCTTACGAGGAGAGACGAAAGGAAAACTTAGCTAGAGGTCAAGCGGAGCTGGAGAGGAGACGGTCGCAGCTCGCTGACATACAAATGAAAGAGAAGGTAAACAATGAGTGCTATTATCAAGAGTTCATGATATTTTTGTATTTAAACGCCATTTTGAATTGATTATTTATGTTTAAGTCTTATACGTAATGCATATCTTATTGGAAATTGAATATGGCGCACCATATCCGCCATATAGCCATAATTTTTATTTATCGTTTTTCATGCGTTTCCAGGAAGCTGAGGTGATATTTATTTTGAGTTTTATATATTTATTTAGAGTATCCAAGAGCACCCTAGCATGTTTTGTTATCTAGTTTTAACCGGTTTTTACTAGATTTTTAAGATGATATATGCGGCTTATAGTGGATTTCAATGGCAGGAGAAAATATAATTAAACAATGTTGACCTTAAATCTATATCATTGGTCGAGACGTAAATACTCTATGGTATACCACATACATTATGGTTTCGTGAAGTAATTTTATATAGTTTATTTTCCTAAGTGGTAGCCATTAGTAGCTTTTCATTCTTAATTATTACCACCTAATGGCATGTTGTCAGCACCGTCCAGACTGACTTTCTATAAAATAGAGCCCTAAAATATTTTTAATTATAATTAATCAAGGCGGAGCGGGAACGCAAAGAGAGGGAAGAAGCGGAGAAGAAAGAGAAGTTGCGTCTCGAAGCGCAGAAGAAGGAACAGGAAGAGATGCTTCGGAAGCAGAAGGAAGAGCAGGTATGTCTTGATGACTTTAAATATATCGCTTAGAATTAAACTGACTTAATAGTCAAAAGCAAGTTTTTTAACCGACTCGAAACGATAAATAATGGTACTGTATTTTTGAAAGGAAAAACGCGAAGCCGCCAGGAAAGAAATGGAGCGACAGTGTCAATTGGAGTGGGAGAAGAAACGGTAAGACGTATGTATTTAAGGTTGGCGGCGGATTGGCGATGTAAGCGATGTTTAACATTTGATACAACACCAATGTCTATGGGTGTTGGTAATCACTTACTACTAAGGTGGCCCATTTGCTCGTCCGCCTACCTTTTTTTTTCACGCAGTGGAAACCTTCAGAAAGGTACCCACTTCCCACGGGGGGGGGGGAACTGGGTTATGTGGGATTCTTACTAAAACCACTGCGATGGCCGTCCTCGGCACGGATCGGAGAGGCTGCGGGATCGTGTTGATATAACGCATCCGTGACATCTCCCGTGCTTTGCTCCGTTCGTGGCTCGGCGGAGCTCTCCTCAGGGGGCAAAGGTAATAACGCCCCCAACCATCCCCCCCCCACTCCTCGCTAGTGCATACGAAAGCGCGAGGCCATCTCGTCCGCCTACTTATACTATAAAAATAAAACAATTCTAAATGATAGTGGAGATGGTGTACAGTGCCAATTATTGGATATGTTGTTGATTGTGATGGAAAATATCGTGGGAGTTGAACGTTGAGCGAGGTGATAAGCTTCAAGCACAAATAGAGGGGATGTCTTAGCCCACCAGTGGGACAGATGCCCACTAGCGAGTTTTGTATTAAACAGCGTTACTTATAAACGTTTTTTTGTTCTTGAACTGATATCTCTCTTTCTGTTCAATACTGCACTATACCATTGGCTGATTGATAATATTTTCGGTGTATTGGCTAGCTTAGCGCAGATCCCGTGGTACTGGGTTCGAACCCCGGATCCATTTAAAGATATTTAGTTTAACTGCCGAGAAATTCTCAGTATTATTGTCATTCAAATATTATTTGAGTATTGTAAAAAAAACAACAATACCAATAGACGCCCCCCCCCCCGCTCCGCACTTAAAAACGACATTTATAGGTAAAGCCTAAATCTTTAATTTCAATAACTGTTCTTAATTTCTAGAACAAGGGAGTTAGAGACACTCAGGACTGAGGAGCAGAGCAAGGTCTTATCATTGAAGGCTCGTTCACAAGCTATCACCGCAGAACTGAACTCCGTCACTCTGAGAGCTGGTAATCTGGCGAAGGACATCCGGGATACGAGGACAGCTGTAGCGGCAGCCAAGTGTACCATTGATTCCATGAGGTCTGTATATCGACTATATCTTATATCGTGAATGTGTCACCAAGGACTATTACTTAGTCCGGTGTAGTAGCTATGTTCCGGTTTTAAGGGTGAGTGAGCCAGTGTAATTACATGCACAAGGGACATAACATCTCAGTTCCCAAATTTCGTGGCACATTGGCTATGTAAAGGGTTGCTTAATATTAGCGCCAATGTCTGGCCGGTGATGACAATTTAACAGTCCGCAAGTGGCTGAAAATCCACTGGCTCACTCATGAATGACTGTTATACTGTAGTAGAATAATTGTCTGGACCAATTTGTACATCCGGACATTTTTTTCTAGATAATAGGAATAGTTTCCCCTAAAGCTCATTAAAGCGGCAGCAGTGAGGCTTTAAATAACCCAAGATGATGGAATGATGGTGAAGAGTTTTGAAGATGTAGAAATATAAAAGATGCGTTAGGCTCTCAATTCAAATTGCATGTAATGTCTTAAGCGAAAGTACAGAGATCAAGGGGAAGGGTTGCGGGTACAATATTTAAATTTATTTATTTATTAATTGATATTGTTGTGTTCCGGTTTGAAGGGTGAGTGAGCCAGTGTAATTACAGGCACAAGGGACATAAAATCTTAGTTCCCAAGGTTGGTGGCGCATTGGCTATAAGCGATGGTTGACATTTCTTACAATGCCAATGTCTAAGGGCGTTTGGTGACCACTTACCATCAGGTGGCCCATATGCTCGTCCACCTTCCTATTCTATAAAAAAAAAATAAAAAAAATTATTGATATTTATATATATTCAAGATCAAACTCACTTTATATCAAAATAATGTCTAAAATGTCTTAATTTCCAGGTCCGACAGAGACGCCAGCATGGCCGAGATGCAGCAGCTCAAGTCGAAAGTGAAAGAACTTAACGCCAAACAAATATCGTTGAATAAAGAAAAAGCCGAACTCGATAGCAAAGTAAGTATGTGAAGCTCATCTATCGTTTTGATGTGTGAACATTTTAGCGCTCGGTACTGAGAGTTCGAGCGTGATGACGTCACCGTGAGATTCGTTATTGTAAGTGCGTTAATGTGTGCGTGAGATCCGCTATTGTAAGTGCGTTAATGTGTGCGTGAGATCCGTTATTGTAAGTGCGTTAATGTGTGCGTGAGATTCGTTATTGTAAGTGCGTTAATGTGTGCGTGAGATCCGCTATTGTAAGTGCGTTAATGTGTGCGTGAGATCCGTTATTGTAAGTGCGTTAATGTGTGCGTGAGATTCGTTATTGTAAGTGCGTTAATGTGTGCGTGAGATTCGTTATTGTAAGTGCGTTAATGTGTGCGTGAGATTCGTTATTGTAAGTGCGTTAATGTGTGCGTGAGATCCGCTATCGTAAGTGCGTTAATGTGTGCGTGAGATCCGTTATTGTAAGTGCGTTAATGTGTGCGTGAGATTCGTTATTGTAAGTGTGTTAATTTGTGCGTGAGATCCGCTATTGTAAGTGCGTTAATGTGTGCGTGAGATTCGTTATTGTAAGTGCGTTAATGTGTGCGTGAGATCCGTTATTGTAAGTGCGTTAATGTGTGCGTGAGATTCGTTATTGTAAGTGCGTTAATGTGTGCGTGAGATCCGCTATTGTAAGTGCGTTAATGTGTGCGTTATATCCGTTATTGTAAGTGCGTTAATGTGTGCGTGAGATTCGTTATTGTAAGTGCGTTAATGTGTGCGTGAGATCCGCTATTGTAAGTGCGTTAATGTGTGCGTGAGATTCGTTATTGTAAGTGCGTTAATGTGTGCGTGAGATTCATTATTGTAAGTGCGTTAATGTGTGTGTGAGATTCATTATTGTAAGTGCGTTAATGTGTGTGTGAGATTCATTATTGTAAGTGCGTTAATGTGTGCGTGAGATCCGCTATTGTAAGTGCGTTAATGTGTGCGTGAGATTCGTTATTGTAAGTGCGTTAATGTGTGTGTGAGATTCGTTATTGTAAGTGCGTTAATGTGTGCGTGAGATTCGTTATTGTAAGTGCGTTAATGTGTGTGTGAGATTCATTATTGTAAGTGCGTTAATGTGTGCGTGAGATTCGTTATTGTAAGTGCGTTAATGTGTGTGTAAGATTCGCTATCAGTGTCCAAGTGCGCTCCGAACATCGGAATACCCACTAAAAAACCAGCGGTATTATTTTCGTCTTAACGAGGAGCGCCACGAGATCGTTTGCGCATGCTGTCGTGATGATGGCCTGCGTAGACCCTTATTCCACTCTTGGACAGCCGGGTTAAATAGTTAGTTAAGTATATATTCAGAAGCGACAGTCATTTTAATTTCTTTAAATTAATTTCTAAATAATTCATAAAGCCCGTGTTTCATAAAGCGCGATTGACCTTCAGTTGCAGATCAAATATCGTATCGTTATTATATATAAAAAAAATAATATATTTATGTATTTAAATCACAGACGAAGGCATCCGATGGGGGAAGTGAGGACGGGAAGCTCAATATGATGGAAGTCACCCTCAAACAGCTACGTGATAAGGTCAGTATTAACGTGAAGCTTTGATATAATAATTAACGTTGTTCTGAATTGTAATTGGTCGATGGTAAGTGATGACGCTATGTTCGACCAATGAAAGTTAAGATATTTTAGTTTATTCCGATTTCTGATTGGTTGATGATGACTGATGACGCAATAGGTGACCAATCAGCTCAAAGTAAAATTAATCGATGATTCAAAAGTGCATATATAATATAATAATAATATCCAGGAACATTATTCACACACGGCCATCTGATCCCAAATAAGTTTGTACAGAGCTCGTGCTATGGAAACCAGACAACTGATATGCTACATATACGACTTTTCTTTTGTAAATACATACTTATATAGATAAATACACCGAGACTCGGGACTAACAGACGTGTTCACGCCCACAAATATCTGTCCTGAGTGATAATCGAACCCACAACCTTCGGCGTGAAAGGCAAGCATCCACCAACCACGCCAACCGGCTCTTCAATTTCTCGACTTCTCACCCGGTGGAATATCAGGTTGTGGTTCAGGCTCCTCTTGGCTCTTCGGATCACAGCCTTATATCTACCAGAGTGCCACAGGCCAAGCTGCCGCCACTAGCGGTATGCAAACGTCGCGTTTGGCACTATAAGTCGGCAGATTGGGACGGTATGCGCGATTACTATGCGTCGGTCCCTTGGAAGGAACGTTGCTTCAGTGGGAATGACCCGACAGCTAGTGCCGCTGCTGTTACTGACGAGATCATGTTGGGAATGGAATACTACATTCCTAGCTCAGATCTCGTCAGTAGAGGTACGCGTAACCGTTGGTTCACTCGTGAAGGTGCCGATGCTGTATCATCTAAGCAGGCGGCATATCGCAAGTGGATCAACGGCTGCATTAGCGGGGCATCTAACATTGACTCACTGAAAGCAAACTACAATAAAAATTCCAAGTCCTGTAGAAAGGCATACATGAGAGCGGATGCACAGCGCATTGTACAGATTGGTCATGACCTTGTTTCGCATCCTAGGGGCTCCCGTAGCTTCTGGCGTCTGACCAAGTCTGTGCAAAACAATATCTGCCAACCTTTGCTGCCACCGCTCAGAAATCCGGACGGATCGCTAGCTCACAGTCTGCAAGAGCAAGCTGATCTCCTGGCTAAACTCTTTGCCGATAATTTCGTCATCGATGATTGTAGTGCGCTGCCACCTACAATACCTTCATGTGGCTATACGATGCCTGACATCAAAATCAGGCAACGTGATGTGCGTGCGGAGCTGCAATCACTTGATGTACGGAAAACTAGCGGTCTCGATGGAATACCAGCCATAGTGCTGAAGAAGTGCGCAACGGAGCTGTCTCCTGTGTTAACGCGCCTGTTCCAACTTTCTCTCTCTTCGGGATGTGTGCCCGGAGGCTTGGAGAAGAGCTAATGTGCAAGCGGTTCCCAAAAAAGGGGATCGGTCTGACCCGGCAAATTATCGGCCAATAGCTATCACCTCAGTACTTTGTAAGGTGATGGAACGGATTTTAAACAACCAACTGATCCATTACCTAGAAGATCACTGTCTAATTAATGATCGTCAGTATGGGTTTCGACTAAAACGGTCCACAGGTGATCTTCTAGCGTACGTAACACACCTCTGGGGTGAAGCTATCGACAAGCATGGAGAATCGTTGACTGTCAGCCTCGATATCTCCAAGGCTTTCGACAGGGTCTGGCACAGAAGTCTTCTCTCCATGCTGCCGGCATATGGTCTGCCTGCTCAGCTATGCACCTGGATTGCCAGCTTCCTACACAAGCGTAGCCTTCGTGTTTTAGTTGATGGTTGCGCTTCACAATTCTATGTAGTGAATGCTGGGGTCCCTCAGGGATCTGTGCTATCTCCCACACTCTTTCTTTTGCATATCAATGATATGCTCTCTCTTGGGAACATACATTGCTATGCATGGTGGATACCACGGACGCGCAGTGGCTGGGCGGGCGGAAATTGAGGAGAGGCGAAAGGATCTTGTCATTGAACTCGATAGGATATTAGAGCTCATCGCCAAATGGGGCTCTGATAATCTTGTTGAGTTTAATGCCAAGAAAACACAGGTATGCGCTCTCACAGTGAAAAAGTCAGCATTCCCTCCCTCTGTGGTACTCCGCTGGTGATACAAAGCAAAATCGCCATGCTGGGGATTGACGTTCGCTGCGACCTTAGTCCAAGGGATTACATCTAGGCTGTTATAAAAACAGCTTCACGGAAACTCGGAGTTCTGAACAAGGTGCGGCGTTTTTTCACGCCACAACAACTGCTGCACAAAACACAGGTTGACTCCGCTAAGTACCTACTTGAGGCCTTGGACCGGTTGCAGCGACGTGCCGTACGCATTATTGGCGACGTAAAGGTCACAAACAGCCTTGAACCTTTACAATTGCGTCGTGAGATAGCAGCACTGAGCGCTTTCTATCGACTGTATCACGGCGAGTGCTCTGAGGAATTATTCTCTCTAATTCCTGCTTCCCCCTTCCTTCTTAAGTCCACGCGAGCTGGTTCTCGATGTCACCGCCTAACTGTGACATCAATTCCATCGCGAACAAAGAAATTTGGCAACTCCTTTCTTTGTCGCACTTCCGCTCCCCTCCTTTTACAACCCGGGTTCCTTCAAACGAGGCGTGAAGAGGCATCTTGCGGGCCGGCAAGGCGAAGGCGGCTAGTGCAGAACGTTTTTCCCGTCTGTACTGGCCGTCGTCGCGTTTGGACTCTACTACCTCTTACCATCAGGTGGAGTAGAGTCATTTGCCATCCCGGCGAATATAAAAAAAAAAGGTGGGCCATTTGGCCGTCTGACTACTTATAATATAAAAAAATACAGTTTCGCATTTATAATATTAGTATGATGTGTGTAAAATAATTTAATTATTATAAGCACTGTTAAGGATATATTTTGACTGATTAATATAAGGCAAGGTCATTCAAAGGTCGATGCAGCTAAAGCGATCGTCGAAAGCAAGAAAGCGGACTTGGAGAGCAACAATACCCAGCTCTCCGAGCTCACCGCGACGGTGACCCAGCTGAGCGAGAAGTGTGAGACGGTCTGGAAGCTGTACGAGCAGAAGCGAGACGAGTACGTCCAGAACCGGAACACCGCGCCCGCAGACACGGCCTGGGGAACTGGTGAGCTGATCACATACGCTTGACAATCTTAGTTTTGAAGATCACATTGTAACAGAGAGCTGGTTCTCCCTGACTGATTGTTGTCCGGGTACGGGCCTCGGGGTTGCCCCTTTACCCGGGCTGATCCTCACTGGCAAGTACTCCGTGAATGTCCCACTGCTGGGCTAAAGGCCTCCTTTCCTCTTTTTGAGGAGAAGGTTTGGAGCTTATTCCACCACGCTGCTCCAATGCGGGTTGGTGGAATACACATTTGGCTGAATTTCAGTGAAATTAGACACATACAGGTTTCCTAACGATGTTTTCCTTCACCGTCAAGCACGAGATAAATTATAAACACAAATTAAGCACATGAAAATTCAGTGGTGTTTGCCCGGGTTTGAACCCACGATTATCGGTTAAGATTCACGCGTTCTTACCACTGGGCCATCTCGGCTATTTATTATATAGCTTTTTATTCATAAAAACACACTGTATGTCGCAAACTCGATACAAAATATTATTACAGCTTAATTTAAATTAATAATAGTTAAAACACACTTATATTATTTGTATATATTGTTTAGTATTTACATAAATTTCAATCATTATTATCCGAAAACGATTTCATTATATTAATATTAGCATGTCGGAAACGCGAAGCCACGAGTCTATCCCCTACGATAAACCAACGCAACGCGCCTGAAGAAGTTTTCACTTTAATAATATTTCAGATGCAGACTGGGGTACGTCGAACGAAGCTTGGGGCGAGCCGACGCCCGCTGAAAGCGCGTGGGGAGACGCACCCACTACTAATGGTAAGCAAATGGGTATACAGAGCACACAAAGTACATTTGTTTATAGTACCACCTGATGGTAAGTGGTCACCGGCATAGTAAATATTAACCAGCCGTTCCATCGCCAATGCGCCACTAACCTCGGGAACGAATATTTTATGTCCCAGTTTACCCCGACACGTGCAGTTTCGCTCACGATGTACTCACGAGAATTGTTGTGTAAACACGTGAGCTCGTGTACCGATCTCACGCACACATTAACGCACTTACAATAACGAATCTCACGCACTCATTAACGCACTTACAATAACGAATCTCATGCACACATTAACGCACTTACAATAACGAATCTCATGCACACATTAACGCACTTACAATAACGAATCTCCGGCACACATTAACGCACTTACAATAACGAATCTCACGCACAAATTAACGCACTTACAATAACGAATCTCACGCACACATTAACGCACTTACAATAACGAATCTCACGCACACATTAACGCACTTACAATAACGAATCTCACGCACACATTAACGCACTTACAATAACGAATCTCATGCACACATTAACGCATTTACAATAACGAACCTCACGCACACATTAACGCACTTACAATAACGAATCTCACGCACACATTAACGCATTTACAATAACGAATCTCACGCACACATTAACGCACTTACAATAACGAATCTCACGCACACATTAACGCACTTACAATAACGAATCTCATGCACACATTAACGCATTTACAATAACGAACCTCACGCACACATTAACGCACTTACAATAACGAATCTCACGCACACATTAACGCATTTACAATAACGAATCTCACGCACACATTAACGCACTTACAATAACGAATCTCACGCACACATTAACGCACTTACAATAACGAATCTCACGCACACATTAACGCACTTACAATAACGAATCTCACGCACACATTAACGCACTTACAATAACGAATCTCACGCACACATTAACGCACTTACAATAACGAATCTCACGCACACATTAACGCACTTACAATAACGAATCTCATGCACACATTAACGCACTTACAATAACGAATATCATGGTGACGTCACCACTCTCCAACTCTCAGTTAGTACCGTATCATCTGCTAAAATATTTACAATTAAAAGCCATAGATAGTTTTTTTTTACAAATTTCGTGTACATCCGTAATACACCTAATAGAATTGTGTTAAACTTTCAGCCGTCGAAGAGGTACCACCTACCACGTCCACGACTGCGCCTAAATGGCGTTGCGTGTACGAGTTCAACGCGCGAACGGCGGACGAGCTCAGCTTACAGCCTGGGGACTTGGTGAGTTTTACC
Organism: Nymphalis io; assembly: GCF_905147045.1. NCBI lineage: Eukaryota > Metazoa > Arthropoda > Insecta > Lepidoptera > Nymphalidae > Nymphalis > Nymphalis io. The sequence continues at coordinate 4,933,156 of NC_065917.1, read as the reverse complement.
GTTTACAATGTGGAAGCTTTGTATGTTAATTCGTATTAGAGCAATAGTTCAGAATGTACCACCTGGAACTAAATATTGCCACAATAATTGTACCTATCTGTAATTTTAAACTGAGTTTTATATATCCCTAAATATTATGAAGTTGTTCGCACACTACGCCCGATTAATGTTCCTGGCAAAAAAAAAACTCTTTACAGAGGTTGCCTGGAAGAGATCACGGTAAGTGGCCGCCTTTGCGTACTTATATGTTTTTAAATTGAGTGCAATAAAGGATTAATAAATAAAAAAATAGTTCCTTGTAATAGGGTTAGCCAATCATAATTTCTGCCGACAATTTTTCAGTTTTAATGAGTGTCAGTTACATACCATCTTAGATTCTGTTAGCTTCTGATGTCAATAGGCGGTGGTGACCACTTATCAACAATTCGTCCATTTATTATATACTAATTTTTATTATTATACGTGTTATTTTATATTAAAATTGAAGCTCCGCCATCAATGCGCCGTTTAGGTATATGGCGCATTGATGGCCGATGGAGCCGACACGTGTTAGAGTGAGACCACGCTTAGGCAAACGCAGTGAAGGACGCCCTGTGGCAAGGTGGGCCGGCGATTTAAAAAAGGTGGCAGGTAGGGGTTGGATGCGGACTGCCCAAGATCGGGATGGTTGGCGTTCTATGGGGGAGGCTTTCGTCCAGCAGTGGACGGCAAAATGCTGAAAAAAATAAATAAATATATGGATCTCTGACGTATAACGCGGGTAAAGTCGCTCTAGTACTGAATAAATAAAATAATAACTATTATTTATGGTTGTATCATCGTTAGGTAAGCGAGGCGACGGCTCCGAGGGGTGATGCTGAGCCGGGCTGGCGGTGGGGGATGGCGAGAGGTGAGGATGACGTAATAGAATTGTAATCCTTCTCAAATACAGTTCAGTGGCCATTAAATAAAAAAAAAACGCTAAAAAATAATAATGATGTATTAGAAATGCTTGCTCTATATGTCGGTCATGTGTTAAAGCCATATGTTAGATTGTTTTGGGTCAATAGAGTCGAAATGTCATATTGACTAGAAGACTTGAATCTAAATCAAAGATTCTATTTTTTTTTTAACTGAATTTTCGGCAGTATTGTTGTATTCCGGGTCGGAGTGTTAGTGAGCCAGTGTAACTACAGACACAAGGGACATAACGTCTTAGTTCCCAAGGTCGGTGGCGCATTGGCGATGTAAAGGATGGTTAATAATTTATATAATTTCTTACATCGCTAATGTCTATGAGCGATGGTGACCACTTCCCATCTACATTTGTCAATCTGGCTACCTGTTCCGAGATGGCCTAGTGGTTAGAACGCGTGAATCTTAACCGATGATCGTGGGTTCAAACCCGGGCAAGCACCACTGAATTTTCATGTGCTCGATTTGTGTTTATAATTCATCTCGTGCTTGACGGTGAAGGAAAACATCGTAAGTGATGCAGGTTTCCTGCATGTGTCTAATTTCATTAATATTCTGACACATCTGTATTCTACCAACCCGCATTGGAGCAGCGTGGTGGAATAAGCTCCAAACTTTCTCCTCAAAAGGGAGAGGAGGCCTTAGCCCAGCAGCGGGACATTAACAGGCTGTTACTGTACTGTACTACCTGTCATGTATCAACAATCCACACAAAGTCTTCATAAATGGAAATATATCTTTGCCCAGCGGTGGGTTATTAACAATTTGTATTAATAAATATATCGCTGTCGCTTCTAGGCCAATCCGGCTGGTTCCCAGAGTCGTACGTCGAAGATATAAACGCGGTACAAATGTACGCGGAGGCGATTGAACCGATAGAGACGAAAACGCAACTCGAAGGTAAGTTATCAGATATAATGTCCTCCAGACCGATTTCGGCCACGGCGGCCAATCTCAAGAGAGATTAGCCAACCGCGCAGGAGATATTATAGTGCACGAGTGTGTGCGCAAACACAGGTGCACTCTCTATTCCCTAACTCTCATAATCCGATGGGACGGCAATCCGACACGACGGGAAAGAGTTCAGGCGCAGGACCAACGGCTTGACGTACTTTTCGAGGCACGGGAGTGTACACACTTCCAACTTCCAGACTCCGGGCTGCTACTGAGAATTTAACCCAATAACTTTTTTATTGGCCCAACCTGGGAATTGAACCCAGGACCTCCAGGTCTGAGGCCTTAAATCAAGCTACTAGACCAACGAGGCAATCAAAGTTATCAAATATACGAGCTTGAAAAATGGACGAGTTAAAATGGACATAATAATGTAATGACATTTTTTGTTTTTTTTGTAGGTATAGCTGAGGTACCGGAAGCGGAAATAACAAACGACTTGGGTGGAGCCATGCCGCCTGTTGGTAAGTTATTCTTAAGGATATAACTTTAATAAACAATCGTGAAGAAAATGTAAAAGTCGCCATATTTACTGGTAATGACATAATATCGTATAATAATATCCCGGGACATTATTCACACACGGCCATCTGATCCCAAACTAAGCAGAGCTCGTACTATGGAAACCAGACAACTGTTATACTACATATACTTTTGTAAATACATACTTATATAAATAATTATACCCAGACTCAAGGCAAACAGACATGTCCATGCACACAAATGTCTGTCCTGGGTGAGAATCGAACCCACAACCTTCGGCGTTAAAGGCAAGTATCAACCAAATGATCTTCGAACAGCGGAACAGGTTTTCTTCAATCACGATGGCTATCACTGGCTACGATGCCACAGATAGACAAAGACACAGCTACACCTCTTTTTGCATCTGGGCTTAAATAATGCCCAGCTATGGGCTACGTTACTCTACTGCCCTAATTTCCCACCTTCCAGAGGGGGGGGACTTCTACATCGCGGCGTACCCGTACAACTCGTCGGAGCCCGGCGACCTGGTGTTCGAGGCCGGCGAGCGCATCGAGGTGGTGCGGCGGGACGGCGACTGGTGGACGGGACGCGTCGGGCCGCGGTGAGTCCCGCGCGACCGGCCGACGTCACGCTTGTGACGTCATCTATGCGCCACGCACACGACGGAGGAGTCCCTTGTGTGTGCGTGGCGCGTTTACTGTCTATCATATATAGGTTTTATCCGAATATTATAAATGCGAAAGCGAGTTTATTTGTTCGTTTGTTTGTTACGCCTTAACTCCTCAATCGATTATCAGGTAATTTTTCTCAAACTTTGTCGTACAGAAAACGATATAGGGAATCTAATATCCCCTTTACGCCCATAATAATTCATATCGATGTTTCACATTTACTAGGTATCCCGTAACGAACAAATTTAACACATTAAATTAATGTGTATATATGTACACTTGTTAATGTTGCTAGTATTTAGAAATAAAAAAACCTGCCGAGTTTCTTTCGCCGGTTCTTCTCAGTGCTTGGTGTTTCGTTTCCGAACCGAAAAAGTTTCCAGTTTGACCGTCAATAAGCAAGTGTAATGCTTCAATGTTGAATAAAGCATTTTTAATTTTAATTTTTTAGCTATATTCATATAAAAAAAAAAATTAAAATAGTAAAAGAAAAATAAACAAAAACAAATGAAATATTATAACTACTAAGTAAAAAAATATACAGTTTAAACCAATTATATCGTTAACAGAACTGGTATATTCCCGTCGAACTACGTCACCAAGGACGCGACGACCAGCGCCGAGCCCATGTCGAGCATACCGGAGGCCCGCGAGCCGCCAGCGGAGCCCCAGGAGGTCGCGCCGCCGCCGCAGCCCGAGCCCATGCAAGTCGTTGAGGTACTTCTTAGAAATCATTTTTAACTCATATCTAACTGAAATTTAACTAAGTTTTTTAAAGCATTATTATAACATATATATGTCGCGGATTCAAATGGATTGCCATTTTAAGGGCGGCCAATGTCGTCCAATATGTTGATTTTATTAAATCAGTCGCTGGCGCTGTCCAGATAGCGAGAGACCAAGAGACCAAGGGAGTCGCTCAGCAAACGATCACACGCGCTACTGACAGATACACCATTATATTTAATATTTCCATCAGTCGGCTGCATAATAAAATAGGCACCCGTCTTATATTTCCACACTTGACGTCTGACAACCGACCTAGCTACATGACATACGTCATGTTGTGTAGTGTTGCCATTCTAATAAGTGACGTCGTATATCCAGTAACAGCCTGTGAATGTCCCACTGCTGGGCTAGGGCCTCCTCTCCCTTTTGAGGAGAAAGCTTGGAGCTTATTCCACCACGCTGCTTCAATACGGGTTCGTAGAATACATATGTGGCAGAATTTCAATGAAATCAGACACATGCAGGTTTCCTCACGATGTTTTCCTTCACCGTCAAGCACTAGATGAATTATGAACGCAAAGTTAAAAGGCCTAGTGGTTAGAACGTGTGAATCTTAACCAACGATCGCGTTCAAACTCGGGCAAGCACCGCTGAATTCATCATGTACTTAATTTGTGTTTATAATTCATCTCGTATATCCGCTTAAATTTATTATCTCTGACATATATATATATGTATGTTATGCGTGTCTGTTCTTTGGCTTCAAACATATGTCGAGCCAGAGGTTCGACCAGGTGACCCATATCTAGGCATCAGCCCAGCAGTGGGACACAAATACTGATCGTGACTGATTACACAACCGTTCTGCCTCCATGACCCAGGAGCAGAAGTCGTCGACGCCGATATCGTCGGAGGTGGCCTCCATCACGGAGACGGCCCGGCCGCCGTCCGCCGCCCGCCGGGACTCCGGCCGCGACTCCGCCACCGCGCGCCGCAAGCACGAGGTCGCGCAGGCGCTCGCCAACTACACCGCCACCAGGTGGGACCGTGAGATGAGATATAAAAAACGCTGAGTTTCCTTCGCCGGTTCTCAAGTCTGAGGTGCTTTTTTCCGAATCGGTGGTAGATTTATGATAATCAATAAGCAAGTGTAACGCTTCTATTTTGAATAAAGATTTTTGACTTTGATAGAGTAACAGGCCCGGAGAGTTGTAGGGCCGTATAGGCAACCGCCTAGGGGGCCTCGGCAGGAATTGCGGAAAAAGGTTTTAAAAATTATTTATGAAATTGTCGAAGCCGAATATTTCTCATATTCGGAAACGATAGTGTCTCTTCCTAATATTCTATTAAAATCTTAATTATTTATAAAATAGCTAAGTTATATAAAAATATATCTTTCTACTCTGAGCGATTGTTGTTCATATAAAAATTAATATTTTTATTTCGATTTTGACATATTAATCTACCAAGTCCGGATTGAACAAATTTTTGTAACAATGCAAATTATTATATTAATTCTCTCCAATCATTGAACGAAATTTATTTATAAAAAAAAACATTGATTAAACTAAAAATACCTTTAAAGCATTTTTTTCAAATTCGCCTTGCTGTATATTTCAGCTCTGAACAGCTATCTCTGATGAAAGGCCAGCTCCTCATCGTGCGGAAGAAGGCCGACAGCGGCTGGTGGGAGGGTGAACTGCAGGCCAAAGGCCGGAACAGACAGAGCGGGTGGTTCCCGGCTAGCTATGTAAAGGTTTGTATGAAATTGGATTCATAAAAAAAAATTATTGGTGTCCTTTAAGCGTCAACTAAAAATAAGGCTGAATAGAATCTGTTCTTGTAATGTGTATAGCATGTGGTAGGGCTTTGTGCAAGCACGTCTGGGTAAGTACTGCTCATCACATGGTGAGCCAGTGTAACTACAGGTCACGGTACCAGCGTATTAGTGCCCAAGGTCATATCATATGGTCATGCGTTGGTGACGCTTTGGTGATGTCATTGATAGTTAATGATTTTTTTTTGTCTATAGTCGGTGGTGAACACTTACCACCAGCGGCCTTTTTGTCAGTCTACCTACCTATTATTAATAAAAATAAATTACTATATAAAAAAACAATAACAACATTTCTTATATATATCTACTACCGTTTTATATTCGGCTTCGCTTACATCATAATACGGAATTGCTAAATATAATTTTCCATAACCATGATACTCCCTTTCGATCCGTAGGCGTCCTAAAGATGTCCTTATCGCCCCGGTGATAAGATTATATCGACCCCGTCGGCGAGGTCGAGGTCCCTCTTATTATAACCAGTCCGCGCTTAGGCGTTTGACGACGTGATTGCACACATGGTGTCCTCCTTTTTTTTAACGCTGGAAAAACGCCTTATGCTTTTCCCCCACGGGAACAGGGGGGGTATGTCGAATACCCACTAAAAAACCAGCGGTATCCTTTCCGTCTTAACGAAGAGCGCCACGGGATCGCTTTCGCATGCTACCGTGGCGCTCTGACGAAACATGGTGTCCTCCTACCTGACGTCGATGGTGTCCTAAGCCAAGGTTCGGCCTCACAGGAGGCTCCCTTAGTACACGCATATTATGAGCCCTTTAGTGGGCTCCTAACATCCGCCTGAGTATCTCAAAGACTCGCCCTTCGCCTGGTGACGCTGTCGAGACCACTTAGGCCAACAGCAACAAGACAATTCGAAAAAAAAAAAAAACCTTTGAGGTTAATTTTTCAAAATCTTTCCTTAGTGCTATCCTACAGTGTTAAAGCAACCCCTAGCTTGATTTGATACTGCCCAGTGCGTAGATATGTAAGTCAGACATTTTTTTTTTTATATATACAAGATATACACTCTGAATGTTTTACTATAATAATAATGTCCTCCAGACCGATTTCGGCCACGGCGGCCAATATCAAGAGAGATTAGCCAACTGCGCAGGAGATATTATAGTGCACGAGTGTATGCGCAAACACAGGTGCACTCTCTATTCCCTAACTCTCATAATGGGACGGCAATCCGACATGACCAGAAAGAGTTCAGGCGCAAAACCAACGGCTTCACGAACTTCCAGACTCCGGGCTGCTACTGATAATTTCCCGACAGAAAAACCCAATAACTTTTTATTGGGCAGACCTGGGAATTGAATCCAGGACCTCCGGGTCTGCGGCCTCACATTAAGCCACTAGACCAACCAAGTGTTGCGTAATTTATTTTTTTGTAATTATTACTTTAATTTATTTTATATTTAAACAATAAATATACCAACTCATGACATCTTATATTTGTTCTTATTGTTTTTTTTTTTTCATTAAATTTCAGGTGCTACAGTCCTCTGGCAGAACTTCAGGAAGAACGACCCCAGTTATGTCCAAGATGGACACGGTACCAACGGAAACTGTCATTGATAAGGTACTAAAGTTTATAGTCTGTGCCAATTCTACTAATATATAACGATCACGAAATGTCCCCGATTCAATTCCAGTCCAACTTCGACCGTTCTATATTAAACAGAACCGCATATGGCCGGTTGGCGTGATTGGTAGATACTTGCCTTTCACGCCGAAGGTTGTGGGTTCGATTCCCACCCAGGACAGACATTTGTGTGCATGAACATGTCTGTTTGTCCTGAGTCTGGGTGTAATTATCTATATAAGTATGTATTTACAAAAGAAAAGTGTATGTAGTATATCAGTTGTTTGGTTTCCATAGTACGAGCTCTGCTTAGTTTGGGATATTTGGGATATTGGGTGTTTGAATAATGTCCCAGGATATTATTATTATTATTTGTCATTTCAAATACTTTGCACTGTCCGTGAACACAATCAGTTGTTAAATTCAAATTGTTTAGGTGTTTAAAAAGAACATTGTAAATAAATTAATATCTGGTGTGCCACAAAAGCCACGTATTATCAATAAATAAAAATGTATGTCTGTTCGTCCTTAATACGCTGCTAAACCATTCATCCGATTGTGATGAAATTTTAACAAGATATTTTGTGTACGACCTCGAAGGCTTATAGCCTAAAGCACACAGAAATTTTGATTTCTACATTTGTTTTTTAATATAAATGTTCAATGTCGACCCTTATTCAAAGTTTTGTGTAAATTAGCTGATATATATATATATGAATATTGAACATTTCGGAAAGATAACGCCGAATGGGAGCTTTACTAAACAAATAGATATATATATATATACCTGACCACTTTGTTTAGTATATAATAGTTTTTATGTTTGCAGGTCATAGCTCTGTATTCTTATACAGCACAAAACGCTGATGAGCTTAGCTTTGAAAAAGACGATATAATCGCCGTCACCGATCGCTCGCAGGATCCGGCCTGGTGGCAAGGTAATATAAATTTGCTGTTTTTTTTATAGAATAGGAAGGCGGACGAGCATATGGGCCACCTGATGGTAAGTGGTCACCAAACGCCCTTAGACATTGGCATTGTCAGAAATGTCAACCATCGCTTACATAGCCAATGCGCCACCAACCATGGGAACTAAGATTTTATGTCCCTTCTATCATTGGCGCTTACCAGTGGTGTAATTAATGAATGGGTTTACTGGTGGTAGGGCTTTGTGCAAGCTCGTCAGTGTAGGTACCACCCACGCATCAGATATTCTACCTCAAAACAGCAGTACTTATTATTGTTGTGTTCCGGTTTGAAGGGTGAGTGAGCCAGTGTAATTACATTCACAAGGGACATAACAACTTAGTTCCCAAGGTTGGTGGCGCGTTGACGATGTAAGCGATGGTTAACATTTCATACAATGCCAATGTCTATGGGCGTTGGTGACCACTTACCACCAGGTGGCCCATATGCTCGTCCGCAAAAACTATCTGTATTTATATATAATCATTAAAACCCATATCTCTCATTTTCCAGGTGAGCTCCGCGGGATGACAGGACTGTTTCCGAGTAACTACGTCACGAAACTAGTTAACTAAAAACTATTTATTAATATTATATAATGTTTCTTATAGGCAAGCGTGCTACATCTTACACCGTGTCGATGCTTAACATCAGGCAAGTCAACGGTCAAACGCTGGCCTATTAATAGTAAAAAAAAAATGTAGATTTCTCTTATATAAAAAACTCTACGTATAAAACAAATATAATCGAAGTTATAAATGTTTAACAAATCCAAAGTTGTAATCAAATATTACATTTAATATAATAATTTTTCCTTACTTATTCGTATGACCATATACTATGTTAGAATGCTTATCAGTACATATTATAAAAAAACTGTGCTGCGTTTGTCTGTCTGAACGCCTAGTAACAGCCTGTTAATGTCCCACTGCTGGGCTAAGGCCTCCTCTCCCTTTTAAGGAGAAGGTTTGGAGCTTATTCCACCACGCTGCTCCAATGCGGGTTGGTAGAATACACATGGGGCAGAATTTCAATGAAATCAGACACATGCAGATTTCCTTCATCGTCAAGCACGAGATGAATTATAAACACAAACTAAGAAAGTGAAAATTCAGCGGTGCTTGCCCGGGTTTGAACCCACGATCATCGGTTAAGATTCACGCGTTCTAACCACTGGGACATCTCGGCTTCTGTCTGAACGCGATAAATTGGACGGAATAAAAAAAGACTTGAAATGTGTGTAATATCGATAAAAATGAGAAGGAAGCTCGGAGCTATACTAAATCAAACGCTAAATTAAAAAATAATTCTGTAACAGAAAAGCTATACGCGAACACGCTTAAACAAAATATAAATATTAATTGAGAATTTCCATTTTAGTTGATTGGTATCAGATTTTTTTTTAATATTTATGCTCTAAAGAAGACATTGTACATACGACCTTTTAAAACAGATCAGTGTCTATGAAATCAAAATGTGTTTCAAAGTAGTCCGACAATAGACTATTAATATTTAATAACATTTTTTATAATATTGATATTTATTTCTTACCAGTTTTCGCATCTTGATTTGCCCGCGTGTTAGGGGAAGGGGGTTAGGTATTTCGTAAAAAAAAGTAGCCTATCTCCTTCCTTGAGGTTCAAGATTGCTTCATACGGAATTTCATCAAAATCGGATCAGTGTTTTAGCCGTGAAAGCGTGACACACAGACAATATTACTTTCGCATTTATAATATTAGTATAAATTGTTGATCTTTCTTTTAAATAGTATTTAAATTGAAAAAAAAACTTATTTAAAAGAATAAATAATTAAAAAAAAACAATTCAAAAGACGTTAATAAGTCACTGTTTTTTTCTATATCGTGTCATTTAAATTGTATTAAAATATTATTATTATTTTTATTGGTAAAAATGTTACAATATCAATGTTTGTAGTGTTGAAGGAATTATCTGCGTAATGTTATAGTAATTTTAGACTGTAGTTACTTTAGAAATAAATGTTATCAAACAAATTGTTTCTTTAATTATATTCAATCGACTTCGTCAAACGAATAATAATATCCTGGGACATTTTTCACACACGGCCATCTGATCCCAAATTAAGCTTGTACAGAGCTCGTACTATCGAAACCAGACACTTGATATACTACATATACTACTTTTCGTTTGTAAATACATACTTATATAGATAATTACATCCAGACTCAGGACAAACATGTTCATGCACACGAATATCTGTCCTGGGTGGGAATCGAACCATATAAGCATATATTTAAATATTCCATGCGATTTGCTAACAGCTCTGCTGTATTACGTTACAATCAGTTCGCGATTAATAAATCTTTATTTATAATACAACACTATTACACTTAACTTTTACTGTATCCTTCGTCAGTTTTGATTGCCTCGTTGGTCTAGTGGCTTGATGTAAGGCCGCAGACCTGGAGGTCCTGGGTCCAATTCCTAGGTCGGGCCAATAAAAAGTTATTGGGTTTTTCTGTCAGATAATTCTCAGTAGCAGCCCGGAGTCTAGACGTTGGAAGTGTGTACATTCCCGTGCCTCGGAAAGCACGTAAAGCCGTTGGTCCTGCGGCTGAACTCATTGCGGATTGCGGTCTCATCGGATTATGAGAGTTAGGGAATAGAGAGTGCACCTGTGTTTGAGCACATACTTGTGCATTATAATGTGTCCTGTGTAGTTGGTCGGAGGACATTATTCCACTTAACCACTTATATACACTGTTTTATTTTACTTTAAATTTAAGACAACTTTTCCGGCATTTTTTCCTCTAAACCCTAATGAATACAATAAATTACTTAGATCTCGATTAAAACTATTAAAAAACAGAAAAAAAATGTTTTATTAATATCAATTAAGTATTACAAACTAATTGCAAGGGTCCCTGTACTGGGATTATACCCTTACTGGGTTCCCCGCTCTTTGAAATCTAAGTTGTTACGGATAAGAAAAATGGAATTTTGTTATCTATCGGCACTACCACGCCGCTTTACGCTCGAAGCGTGTAAATAATTTTTCGTCATGAATCCAAACTGTCAGAATCATTTAATAAATGTCAAAATATACTTTACACAAGTATTTCTCACTTGCTCTAAACTCCAAGATTCTCTATATGAATATCTTTCCTGTAACATCCAACGTCCTGTAAACGTGAAATTTCTTTTGACATTAGTTTACTCACCATTTATTAAATATCTAATTAAATTTATTGTAAGAAATAAATTCAAATTGTAATTATTATTATATTTATATGTTGTGTTCAAATATTTTTTTATTTATTTATAATATTGTTCTAGATATCTACTCTAGGATAACATAGTTTTCACTTATCATCATTAAACGATTCAAAATTTGAAACCGAATAATCTCATATATGTGTCATCTATTTTACACGTGACATTGGCAGAATATTTCGCGCTCTAATAGCGTATACTCGCCAGAAAAGAGAAAAAAAAAACCTTCTTACAAGCACTTTTGAATCATTTAACAATTTTAATATAAAGCAGTAGTTAATATTTTTAAAAATATACTGTTCTATTTATATATCCTGTTACATAAATTTATATAATCCTGAACAGTAACTAAACCCTATTTTTTATTTTTTTAACACGGGTTTTAGTGTTTTTTTTTTCTCTTTTCGGGCGTGTATCTACGCTATTATAGCGCGAAATATTCTGCCAATGTCACGTATAAAATAGATGACACATGATATGAGATTATTCGGTTTAAAATTTTGAATCGTTCAATGAAAGTGAATTATTTGTAAATGCAAATTTGACACATAACCTAAAAGATATAAAATTGACATTTAATTGTCAAAACTAAATATTGAGGTAATTTTAAGCGGGAAAATGTCAAATAAGACAACACACGTTGTAAGGTATATATATATATTTCTTTATTGAAGTCTTGAAGAGTTAGCTGCTGCGTGGTCACGGTGATCTCTCCAGTGTCGTTCAACGAACTTCCGTATGTAATTATATGGCTTCGATTCGGGGTCGCCTAATACGTTTTCAACCTGGAATCATAAAAAAAAAAACAATTTTAATTTAACCCCATACCCAAAAGTTTATTTCACTGATAAAGTACTTTTAAAGAACTTAAAGTGTGACTGAACTAGTAATTTGTAATTTTCGGTTTTAATTTCTAAAACTGTTTTGTTTTTTTTTAGTGGAGCGACAACGACCCCATTTGCAAGGGTTAATAGTAGTGTTATATTATTTATAGTTTTCTTTATATTTATGGCACACTTACGACGACGAGCGCTACATATTAATTTTTTTTTTAATTTACAAAATAAGTTACATACGAGGAAATGAGTTCTGATGGCAAATTGTCACCTTCGCCAACAAACACTGACTGCAAAAAGGATCTAGACACGCTGTAGCGTGTCAAGCCAAGTTCAAGCTAACAGAACTGGCGAACAGCACCGTGTGTAATATTACACGAACCATTTGGAGCCACTTTTGACTCCCTCGTAACTCGAAAACTATTTCACATAAACATGTCAATTTTGGCTTAAGTATTGAGACCTGCGAGATAAATATATGTTCTAAATTTCATAAACACACCACAAACGGTTATTTAGATATTAACGTCCAAAATTCGTCATTTTCATCACTGACTCAAAACTCTAACCCAGTTCCGGATGACCTAGAAAGTTAAAATTTGGTATCCAGATAGGTAGTTGGGTGAATACAAAGGAATAAATCAGAAACTAGTAATTTTTTTATTATTTTATTATAATTTTTCAATTAATAGATTCTATTAGTGCCTGCCTGCCTGTTTATTAAGTTCCTGTAATGAAAGAATCAGCAATTATAAGTAGAAAAAAAAATTAAGGGTGGTATTCCACTCATATGTATTCACGTGAAGACCTAAAAATCTACATAAAGTCCGCTGTCATCAATTTTGATTGCTAATTCTTACATTATAGGCACTATACGTAAGTATTCCTAATAGAATCAATTAATTGAAAAATTATAATAAATTACAAGATAATTTCTGTACAAAAAATAAATAAAATAAGAACTTACAACTTTAGAACTTGCGAAGGCTATAATATAATTCGTATATGAAAATTAGCCAAGTCAGACCTTAGACTTCAATATAAGGCAAGGCGTTTATCATAATATTGAACTTGGCTCTCATTTCACATTTATGTTTTTGATGGGATAAATCAAGTACACCTTCAATCCACTGCCAACCATGGGATCTAAGATGTTACGTCTCTTGTACTTGTAGTTAAACTGTGAGCCAGTTCCCTTCAAACCCTTGAGCCCTTCAAACCAGATCACAATAATACTTAGTACTGGTTGCGGTAGAATAAGTAATCAGTGGGCAATGCCTACGTAGACAAAGTTACCTAATTGAAAAAAAAAACAAAGTTACATGCAGTTGTAGAGTGTATTGGTTTAAAAATACTGCTTTAAATATTTTATTTCAGTTTTTAGTGCCAAATTTCCGGTCCTATTCAGCAGCTATTTTAGGAGATGGTAACCCTCGATGGGGATAAATATCGTCTAGCCAATAAAACAAAGGAGAATGGTGATTGAGCGCATCAATTACGTAATAAAATCGATTTAAAAATATAATTAAATATATTGCAAAAATAAGTCAAGGGTGTTACGTTACTAATGGTGTTACATTATTCATTCTGCTGATGTCAATATCTTGTGATACATAATTTAGCAGCAAAAACCAAATAATTACGCACATAGAAGGTAGTTTGCATATTTATTTCTATTAATAGAAAATATTATTATTTTCAATTTTTTTTTAAACTATTTGCTATAAATTACGTAAATAAACCTTATTTTCAAATTTTTTTAATACAGGTCACTGAGAAAAAAGGTTGTAATGCATCTCCAAAAGGCCACTTTTGCTTGGCCTTTGCACTGAAGAAACATCATCATTAGAATGTAAAAAGCTTTTGTAAGCTATTGTATACATGATATATAAATTAGTTACCTTATATGGAGGAGTTATGGTTACTTCATTGTACACACGAATACTCTGCCCAGACCAAGATACGTCATCTATAACTCTGGCAATAGCGAGGAACAATCTTTGACCTTCTGGATCTAGACAGGCTTGTAACGCTGAAACCTGGAACGAATATAACATATTTCTTACTATTATTATCATAGGAGTAGCAATACCATTCTGTGAATATTATTATTGAGAGTATTTATAGATAAACAAAACCTTTTAATAAATAAAAACATATTTTTCTTATTATTGTAATAATATATAGCAATAAAGTATATAGCCAAACATAAAAAGGTGATTAGAGAAGGGACATGATGACATAAAGAAGTGTTTCCCAGTTTCCCATTACAGTATATGAGTGGTGATTTCAATCAATGCCCTAGGACCTACTGGTCTAGTTGCTGCCATATACGGATGAAACTCCTGAGCACAATGATTTTAATTTCATATAATAGAGAGGTCAGGAATCAGAGTCAATCAGGGATAGTTTGAGTTTTAACATTGCCAACTTGAACATCCAGGCTGCTACTAAGCATATTAACAAAATTCCAATAAGATTTTACTGGCCCGGCCAGGCGTTCGCACAAAAACTGCAGACATTTAAGCTAGTCATTACACAAACGAGGCAATGCATCTGTAATATAAAATTCCCATCCCATAGGAAAAACAGTCTACGAAAAGAAATATTCATTAAATTACTATTACCTAAACCTAATAAGGAAAAGGTTCTAAGCTATACATTGTTGTAGTAGCCCTATGAATGCATTAATGATGTAGTATTTATTCACTAAATAAAATTTAATAGAATATAATTTATGGAACACAGAAAGACTAACAATTAAATACAGGTATAAACAAAAATATAATTATATCTATGTATTAAGGGTCCGTTCACACAGACCGGCTCGGAGAGCATCGGCCTGCTTTTTTCTTTTCACACAGACCGGGTCGTATACGCTTGGAATTGGCCGGAGCGGAGCCGCCAACTATTTCACATCGACCGGCTGGAAGAGATCTGAAAGCGGGTGCGAGCGAGAAAGAGCACGCAAGCGGAGCCGGTCGGCTCCTTTTATTACTTCACACGAAGCGCGTTCAGGCATTTTTAATGACAAAAAAGGTGCAAATGCAAAAATAAACTTTACTACAATCACTCAAAACACTGTTTCCAACGTGATAAAAATCTGCTCTCCTCTCCGAGCCGGTCTGTGTGAACGGACCCTAAAGAGGTCTTATTGCTCTCAATCTCTTTAGGCAAACTTTCAATAAAGGGCATGAGATAATGAGTAAGTATACTGTATAACTTAGAATAAATGTACTTATTTAATACAATTTTTAGTATTTTATTTTTAAAGTATGATTAGTTAAATGGCTTATTTCATGCGAACAAGGATCAAATATAACTCACTAGTCTTCTCTTATTTTCTATCGAGTTTCTAACTCTCGTGTTGAGTCTGTGCAAATTTAAAGACTGTGGAGGCTCCGGAACAGTTGTCACTTCTTTTTTTATCTGAACGTCGCTGACCAGCGACAGGTTGACGATATTAACGTCGTGGCGTTTAGGATTTCCACTGGATGAGGGGCATTTCAAAATTAACATTTTAGTTTGAGGATCGAATGCCAAAACTTCGCCTTCAATATCTTCGTTATAACATGTTCGAGTAGCAACTATGCTGCCGATAGTGAAACAGTCAGATACGACTGTGGACATTATGTTTTGATAATTTGATGTTTTGTTAATAATTAGCGCGATTTTAATGTTTTGTTGCAAGGCGATCCGCCATGAATTATTTGGTTGACAATTATAAATGTGACTACAGATTATGACATTTAAGCAGATTGCGTTTAGTTTTTGCTTTAATTGTTACTTTACTTTCACTTTTTAATATTATTTTTAAAACAACCTTTAAAAACGTGCAAGTAGGCTTACTATAAAATGAAATGTTAATTTCATTTACTTTTTGTTGTTGTGAAAATAGTTTTAGATTGACAAATAAATTTTAATAAGCATTAAATATCTTTTTGTATACTTTATTTTTAAAAAAGCCGAGATGGCCCTGTGGTAAGAACGCGTGAATCTTAACCGATGATCGTGGGTTCAAACCCGGGCAAGCACCACTGAATTTTCATGTGCTTAATTTGTGATTATAATTCATCTCGTGCTTTACGGTGAAGGAAAACATCGTGAGGAAACCTGCATGTGTCTAAATTCACTGAAATTCTGCCACATGTGAATTCTACCAACCCGCATTGGAGCAGCGTGGTGGAATAAGCTCCAAACCTTCTCCTCAAAAAAGAGGAGAGGAGGCCTTTAGCCCAGCAGTGGGACATTCACAGGCTGTTACGGTATACTTTATTTTTTAATTTATAGATATCAGAAAATTAAGCCACATTTTTGGTAGCTCTTAATGACAATGATTATATTTTAAAAACATAAGTAAGATTTATTATGTTATCTGTAATAATTGAAGCAACAGTCAATTGTTCTACACTTTATGATCGGAGAAAAAGCAACACCATTTTTGATTTGCAACGTAATTGTAAAATATCCGTGGAATGTTTCTTATTACTTTTCTTAGATTTATAATTTGTAAAGACCGTTTTAAATATAGGATGTTTTTTTTATGTTTACTAACTCAATCTTTAACGAGATACTGCATCAACAACATCAACATTTATCATTAAGTAAACAAATCACCGACCTATATTATTTTATCGAATTGTATCTATTCACACACGTTTGTGTGTGAATAGATAAAAATGTGTGAAAAATAAAAATATTATATACTAGATGGTTTATACCAAGACTATAATAAATTATTCTTAAAGTGAATGGAAATAAATGAAAAAACGCTGATTCTATAATCTACAATATAAAGTATATTTTGAATCTACTAATATGCTTTACTCGTATCGATAATAAATGAAAACCTTATTAATGCTTTCGCCAGCCTGCGGTGCGGTGGAATAAGTCCTACTCTCAATTAACTTACTACTGAAGACAAAGATTGACCACATTCGGTTTTAGCGTATCAAGTTCCCCGAAATTCTGCTCACTAGTTAGTAGTACTCGTTGTGCCCTTCTTTACCGCCAACATTTGTTTTTAATTTATTTATTAGTGTTGCCAATTTCTAAATCACAGCGACAACTATTTACCAGGAAACTGAGTATCAGTGGAAAGCGTATTCCCAAAAATAAATAAAAACAGAAATAATATTAATATTCTTTATTCATTATATTGTCAAAAAACCTGCCATTTATTTTTAATTTTCTCTCACTTTTCGTAACTTTAACCTCATCAAATTTATCACTTTCGCTGTCATATTTAAAGGCGGCATCTTCATCTTCTTCGGAATCGTCTTCTGGGTGAAATGGATTAGAGTAGGCTCTTGAGAGTTTTGATTTTGTATTAATTAATCCAAATTTATAACTCATCAGTATGGAGACTGAAAAATAATACGTCTTTACTTATAAACATTGCTTAAAGCATATTTAGTTGAACATGCTTTATCTCCTTCTGTCATCGTTGATTTGACATTCGAAAGAAGAAGACGGATTTCTATAACTAATCCACTTCTAAATAACATTTATAAGTCTATATTATTAAGTTAGTGAAATAGAACACACAACTAAGTGACGGGTCTGGCCAGGGATTTAAGCCCAGCATTGCCATTATATAAGAATTAATATCATTAAATGATGACAAAAGACTTTTAGTGATATTTTGATGCGTGTGTCCTTGAAATGTTATAATAATTACGGCCAATGTCGCATATCATTTTCTGTCATTTTACGACCGTTTTCTGTACTGTATTTCAAGGTTCTTACAGAAAAGCACTAGACTTGACTAGACCCTTGGGATCATCATCATCATCACCTTTCGTGTCCACTGCTGGACATAGGTTTCTCCAATGGCACGCCACTGAGCTCGATTTTCAGCTCTTAATCTCCAACCGCTGCCAGCCACCTTACGTATATCGTCACTCCACCTAGCTGGAGGGCGTCCTACGCTACGTTTGCCAAGGCGTGATCTCCACTCCAGAACGCGTCTATTCCAACGGTCGTCGGTTCTGCGACATATGTGTCCAGCCCACTGCCACTTCTGCTTACTAATCCTTTGGGCCTTGTCGATAACCTTGGTTCTCTGTCGAATCATCACATTTGGGATTCGATCCTTCAGAGAAACTCCGAGCATGGCCCTCTCCATAGCTCGCTGAGCGACCTTAAAATGGTGGTCCACTCAAGACGCACTCGTTGAAGACTTTTGTCTTCAAGCATTGCGGTATTCGTGACGAAAAGACTTGACCGAGTTTTCTATACGCTGCCCAGCCCAGCTGTACTCTTCTTCGTGCTTCCCCCTCGAAGTTGTTTCGACCCAACTGCAAAGTTTGCCCAAGGTACACATACCAGGAGTATAACAACTTCGAGAGGAACTTCGTTAAGAACTATTGGTTCCGGACTGACGTGTTCGTTGAACATTATCTTGGTTTTTTCCAAGTTCATCCGGAGACCAATTCGAGCAGAAGAATCAGTCAGGCTGCTCAGCATATATTGCATATCCTGCACGGTTTCTGCCACGATGACGATATCGTCTGCAAATCTCAAGTGCGAAAGGTACTCGCCGTTTATGTTTATGCCCCGCCCTTCCCAGTGCAGCGTCTTAAACATATCCTCTAATGCATTAGTGAACAATTTCGGTGAAATGACATCCCCTTGTCTCACTCCTCGATGCAAGAGGATAGGGTCAGACTGCTGATTCTGTACTTTGACAGTCATAACAGCAGCGTCATGCAGGCCTTTCAGCACTTGGATGTATTGCCAATCGATTTGGCACCGTTGTAAGGACTCCAGAACAGACCACGTCTCAATAGAGTCAAAAGCCTTCTCATAGTCCACAAATGCTAAGCACAGGGGCTGATTATACTCTTCGGTCTTCTGTATAATCTGTCGCACTGTGTAAATGTGGTCTATGGTTCCGTACCCTCTTCGAAATCCGGCTTGTTCCGGGGGCTGAAACTCGTCAAGTCTAAGCGCGAGACGATTCGTGATGACAGACAGAAAACAGCTTATAGACATGGCTCAAGAGGGAAATAGGTCTGTAGTTCTTCAAAAAGGTTTTGTCTCCCTATTTGAAGAACATTACGACAACACTCTTGCTCCATGCCTTTGGAGTTCTCCCCGAGAATATGACAGAATTAAATATTCGTTGGAGCTGCACTAGTTAAGGTTTTTCAGCTGCCTTTAGTAGCTCCGTCGTAATTCTATCGTCCCCGGGGGCTTTTCCATTTTTAAGCTGCCCCAAAGCCATCACGATTTCGTCTTGGCTTACTTCTGGCAACTCTTCTGTGAAGGGGGCTAAAGTGACTCTAGGATCCCCAGGGTCGGGTTGAGGACGAGGCGCTACTGATGTATATAACTTACCGTAGAAGTCCTGAACTTCCTTAAGAATCTCGAGCTTAGAGGCGACGACTTTTCCCTTTGAAGTGGTCAGCTTCGTCAGATGGCTTCGACCTAGTTTTTGAACCAAGACTTTCGACCCCCGATTTTGCTCAATCGCTTCTTTTATAGAGCGTGTATTGGAGTTTTGGAGGTCGCGTCTTACTACTGATGGTTGGTCTCCCTCTCTGAAGTACATAAAATGGCCTGATTCTAAGGCTATGGTATCCTCTCCCTTTCTTCGGATTTCACATAGCCCCAAAATATGCAGCCTTATGTTCCTCAGCTGTTCTTCGAGCTGTGCCAGGTGTTCGTCGAGCCGTAGCGTGCGTCCGTTATACGTAGCCAGGGTCAGTCGGTGTTGGCGGCCTACCGTAACCCGGGGATTCTTAGCACCCCCTGCCCCACCCTTACCATGACCGCCGCCTTGGCCAGGAACAACGGGGCGACCGGGAACTAGGGGCCGTTGCATATAGGTGTGTGCCATAAAAGGTTTTGCCCGTAATAACCACGCTGGGCAGGCGGGTTGGTGATCGCAGAGCGTAGCTCGTCGTACAGATGACGCTGCTGCCCATCACCGGTCTGCAGTATTTAGCTACGCCTTAATGGAATGGTTATACCGCCATTAGTCGGTCGCCAGAGCCTCGTTTGTTAATCGGTAGGATGCACCACGTGCAGGTGAGGTTAGCTGGAAACAGCTAGATACAGTTGTGCTCCCTTACATCCCTTGGGATCGGCATTTATATAATTAAGAAGGTAATTTTAATAATTTGCGTTATAATAAGTTGCGTTATAGAAAATAATACTTACATAGGAATGCCAATTTTATCATTTGATTACTATTTTCATTCTATATACTAAACTCGTTTTGCCATTGTTGAATTCTTTAATTAATATTTCATTATCATAAACATAATTCATCTGTTTGTTTTTAATTAAATTCGTCTTAAAATTGATGTACGGCTTTACTTGCCATTAAAAATCTAATAATCGACGTAACGTATTTGTACTATATTTTAAGATTTATCTTGAAATAAATTTTGTTTATAGGGTGGAATTGAAGTGAAATTCCGAATGAAGGCATTTTGAAGTTACTGTACTGTGTTATTGTTAATATCAGTCTTTATTTAAACAACTATAAGCTATTAACGTATTAATTGTCACTGAGTTAACTGACAAAGACCTTGCTCTCACGCAGCAATACTTCTCTATGAGGTGGAATTTCAATACAGATCATAGACAATTTTTAGTACTTTTTAAAGTTTTGACATATAAGACACACCTAGAAATTGGTGATTGGCTACGTAATGCCGATATTTATTATCTACTTCAAATAAATATTTATATCGCAACAAAGAATAACTGCATAAGGCAATTTTAATAAAACCTATTAAAATATGTATATATAACATATAAATAAAAATGTAATCGAAATGAAAATACCGATATTATGTCGATCTTGTATTTACGTTGAAATGGGTTTAGAAAGAGTATTTTATATTTTCTGTGAGTAGAATATTTCTTTGTCACACGAAAAAAATCTTCATATTAATTTAAAGATTACTTTCAGCTGAGTCTTCTGAGATATTAGTTGGTCATGGAGTCCAGCCGTGAGGAGTCCTTATATCATATCAAGCACCAGAGGCACACTAAGACTGGCTTATTCTACCGCTAAATGGCAATAGTTTTATTATGTTCCGGTTTGAAGGGTGAGTGAGCCAGTGTAACTGCAGGCATAAGGGACACAACATCTTACTATTAGTTTCCAAGATTGGTGGCGCATTGGTTATGTAAGGGATGGCTGTTATTTCTGACATCGCCAATGTCAATCGACGGTGACCACTTACCATCAGATGACTCCGTCCATTTATACCATACATTAATACCATCCGTCCGCCTAATTTTCTCAACCAGCTTCTTACTGCAACTTCTTTACCTGTACCTCATCATCAGAAATTAGCTTCCGCTTCTTTTAAGCCTTTCTTTCGTTTAAAGTCGCTTTCATGTTCCTTCTGACTGCTGCGCTCCCTGAAGTGTTTTTGTTGCCGAGCAGGTACTTGGCAAAATGACCGACCAGTAACATCTGAGCGCCCAATGCATTTTTTTCTCGGGCCGGATTATGTCCTCGATACGGATCGGCGAGACTGCGGGATTCTGTTGTATCGCATCTATGCCCCATCCGTTCTGTGCTCCACTCGTGGTTCGGCGGCTTGAAAATGAGCAGCCATAGTCACCATGACCTGATGAAACTTAGCTAATAAAACCCACGGTTTCAACCCGACTTTGAAATCTACAGCATTATAATACCAGCTAGGCAGCTTACCTCTCACTACTGCAATTCCTAGTATTAATTAACAATTTTAACCATCTAAAAAATAACTTTTTTCCAGCGATCATTTTATTATTTAATGGCGCCCATTCAAGACTGTTTTTCCCGCGAAAAAGCAAAGATGCAATAAGGTCTAAAGAGGACCATAGATTAAAAAATATAACAGATACAAAACAACGACCACAAAAAAAGATTAATATTAAAAAACTCATTGATAAAGTATCGAAATCGAAAGTCCTTGACGAATTGACAAACATACTGACGGATCGAATTTTGAGGAGTATTATAAATACAAAGGGCAGTATAGAAGTAAACAGTGATTCCACTGAAAAGATAGAAGTAATTATAGATTCGAAAGATAAAATAATAATACCAAAATTAGTTAATGGAAAAATTTTCATAAAATAAACTTTTAATAATAAGATAATTTCTATCTGTTCCTCTATTTTATTAGTGAGATTTTTTTTTATAAAATATTTTAATTATTTAATGAATACATATATATAACAAACCTATAGATTGAAAAGGCATGGAGTTTGTATATCTTTGTGCATAAATTTTGATGTTTAAGATTGTCAAATTCAAATTTTATTCTTATTATAAAATTCTATCCAATAGTAGGCATAATTTGTAATTTAAATAATAATACTTACATCACATCGAATGTTTATATACTCGTGGTATAGTTCGAAAAACTATAACAATAATAATTTCCTCCAGAATGATTTCGGCCACAGCGGCCAATCTCAATAGAGATTAGCCAACTACGTCATATCGTCATACGCCATCGAAAAACTATAATGGAGTTCCAACATCAAGGTACAAACTTTAATTCAGTGTAGACAGTAGTACATGACATAATATTTTTTATTATGTATTTCGATGTTAAAACATGATGGAAGTTTTGTATTATATTTTGTATACAAATATTTCTAAAATACTGCGTGGACGTGCGACTTGTGTTATGGGCAGCTTTGTGTCGGGTGGAGATCGGGAGGAACATTTTTTTTAAATTTGATTTAAATAAAAACAATGTCATTAATCAAATTTATATAGTTATATTTTGTAATTAATTGTATTGTAATTAAAGGCAGATATTATACTGATTTAAATTAATTTAGGAATATCTAATTAATGTCAAATATTAGTATTTTTAAATAAAATATCTATACTTAAAATAGGTGATGTAAAATAAATTATATATATATAAAGGACAAAACGTTCACGATATTCGAGTGTTATAAGGTTGTAACAATTTATTAATAATAAAAAAACATCTAAAATGAGTGCAATAGTAAAGCAATTAGTTGCTAAATTTATCGCTATTTCAGTTACTTCATCGTAATGGAAAATCACGAATACGGTACTTACGTATTCTTCAGAACAATTGAAATATCGTTCACAAAACCGACCAACTGCTTTTACTGACGAAAAATGTACAAATATTTACTACGAACGCAAAATCATCACCAAAGTGATTTTACTGTAAAATACAGTTTTACTGATCGAATTCAGTGCTACCAACTGTTAAGCAAATATATAGAAAAAACGGTTGAGTATACATTATTTTGTTTTTAAATAAAATAAATTTTAAGATAAAATTAAATTGATATAAAAAACAACTTCCTTTTTTCAATAGTTGCGTAATTCATAAATTACTGTTATGAACTAAGGTTTATTGTAAGTCGTTCGGTTATTTTGTAAACGAAGATATAACCACAGCCTAACTATTGGAATCTTTTGATTTAATCATTTAAATCATCTATGTATAAATAGGCAAAGACATTATATTCTGTTTGACAAATGATTTTTTTTTCGACTGGCGTAATTTAATTTAATCTATTTTTTTGGTAATAAAAGTAAAAAAAATACAAATGCATATATGTTTTTCTTAAATTAAATATATTCAAATTACGAACACTAGTGTAAATAAAAGTCTACAGAGATTTTAAATATCAATAAGATAAATAGACGTTGATTAAATAAATGAACTTTATTTAATAATTATCTATCAAAATTACAGCCCGGGTCATCTGAAAACAGACATATTAATAACAATCAAAGAACAACAAACACATGAACGGAAGCGACAGCTTATCGTTATAGAAACGTTATATATACCCACGCTGAGCTCGAATTAGGATGGTAGGGCAATACGTGATTGTAGGGCTTCTTGCAAGCCAGTCTGAGTAGATTTCACAATTCACAATCCACCAATCATTTATCACATATTCACTTGTGGTAGGGCTTTGTGCAAGCTCGTCTGGGTCGGTACCACCCACTCATCAGATATTCTACCGCAAAACAGCAGTACTTGATATTGTTGTGTTCCGGTTTGAAGGGTGAGTGAGCCAGTGTAATTACAGGCACAAAACATAAAATCTTAGTTCCCAAGGTTGGTGGCGCATTGCCTATATAAGCGATGGTTAACATTTCTTAGAATGCCAATGTCTAAGGGCGTTGGTGATCACTTACCATCAATGCCCAAATGCTCGTCCGCCTTCCTATTCTAAAAAAAACCGCCAAATAGTCATACAGTGTAACAGGTACAATAGACAAAACTGTATAGAATAGACAAAACTCTAGTATTGTCACCATATATCTTTTATCTTTTTTATTTACCCATTAACTTTTTACGTGTTATGTATTTCTTATATACATAACATATTAATAACAATTAGTTCCCAAAGTCGAGTCATTGGCGCTGTATGGAATGGTTAATATTTCTAACAGCGCCAGTATCTATTGGCGTTGGTGATCATGTTGGCCCATTGGCTTTGCCGCTTACTTGATTTAGATAAAAAAAAAGTAATTGTACCTAGTTTTCCTTTATCTCTACAATGTATAAATTTGAGTACAGGATCTTGGTCTCCTGGTTCAGATATTCTACCCCGTACTTCGGGTAAGTTGGTTAAAAATGGTGCTGATAGCATACAAGGTTTTCTACTTATCAATTCTAAGCCTGAAATCACAGAGCATAACAGTACCATAGACCATAATGAAATAAAAGCAGGTACATATTAAATCAAGAGTTATTGTATTAAGTCTTAGTAACTTGCTTACGAATTTAACGAGGACCACGTATGAAATAAGCAATGTAAAAAACAATGACGGGTGGGTTGGCGTGGTCGGTAAATACTTGCCTTTCACGCCGAAGATTGTGGGTTCGATTCCCACCCAGAACAGACATTTGTGTGCATGAACATGTCCGATTGTCCTGAGTCTGGGTGTAATTATCTATATTAGTATGTATTTACAAAAGAAAAGTAGTATATGTAGTATATCAGTTGTCTGGTTTCCATAGTACAAACTCTGCTTAGTTTGGGATCAAATGGCCGTGTGAGAATAATGTCCCAGGATATTAATGTAAGAGAGATCGGTGTACTCACTATCATCAGGATATTTGCAGTTGAACAGTCTGATATGACACGGACTCATAAATGTCCTGTAGATGTTATGTTGGCATTTCGCACAAACCATCACGGCGCGAGCTGCGCAGACTGATGGACAATCTTTTTCGTTTTGATTGTAGTCCACTGAAATAAAAACAAATTTATTTTTGACTTAATTTCGTTAATTAATCTAAATTTATAGATATTTCTGGCGTTTTTATTATTTAATATCCAAAATAGGAAATTAACCTAATATTAATCCTTGTAAACACCATTTTTGAAAATTTATTCAATGTCGCTTTGCGGCCGTTAAGTAAAACATCGATTTGGCTCTTTCTATCATTATTGATTTATCTATCATTCGAAAGAATAAGACAGCAATGTGTAACTACAGTAAGAGCTTGCTAATGTACCACGGCTGGGCTAAGGTTCCTCCATTTTGAGGAAAAGGCTTGGAACTTATTCCACCACGCTGCTCCAATGCGGCTTGGTAGAATACACATGTGGCAGAATTTCAATGAAGTTAGGCTGGTACCTTTTTTTTTATAGAATAGGAAGGCCCATATGCTCGTCCGCATATGGGTCACCTGATGGTAAGTGGTCACCAAACGCCCTTAGATAATAGCATTGTAAGAAATGTCAACCATCGCTTACATAGCCAATGCGCAACCAACCTTGGGAACTAAGATGTTATATCCCTTGTGCCTATAATTACACTGGCTCACTCACGCTTCAAACCGGAACACAACAATAACAAGTACTGCTGTTTTGCGGTAGAATATCTGATGATTACCTATCCAGCTGTAACGAAACCCTACCACCAAGTACAACTATACCTGTTATTTAATAAGTAACATCATACCATCTTGCGTTTTTTGATCATAATCAGGCGCCAGGTTACTTATATCCTTACTCCTCTCACTCTCATTTTCTCTATCCTCATTATCATGACTCTCTTCCTTATATTTAGAATCTCCATTATCGTTGGTGATGTCATTATTATTTAATACTTTATCGTCTTTATCGTTACTATTTCCTTGGTGTGTCTAAAAGTAAACTTAAAATTGACTCTGTTATAAATCTTATGTAATATACGATATACCCCCTTTTAATCCCTCAACTGTATTATTTCATTATGATTGTTCACTACTATTACGCGTTTTGTTAAATTAAACCACACTTTACTTGATGCGAAGACACGCTTTATTGAAAAATTAAATTTGACACTCTTATTTTTAAATGTACAATGTCAGTGTACAGCTTCTGATATATATAATATATTTAGTATAAGAACTCCTTTGAATAATTATTTTACACACTATTAGACATTCCGCCCACCAAGAACACCGTTTTTTCTTATTTATATGAAAATGTAGATTAGATTAAGTGAAGGATCACGAATCTAATCAACCGCCCACCGTGAGAAAAACTCTCAACAAATAAGTAACATTATGCGGAAAATGTCCATAGCGACATTTATCTCTCTAATTCATAACTAAATAAAAACTTACATGACAAAGATTAAAATGAAGTAACAGTAAATATTTATGAATTCCATAAAATACTTGAACGAAAACCTTAATAGAATACAAATTACACACATAAAACACAAACACTCAATTATAACATTTAACGATTAGAATTTAGCAATAGACAGAGCTTATTACATGGCCTTTTACATAAACCGTTTTTTGTTTTAATGGTAACTACTCTTGTGATACAATCTTTCCCAGAATGTTTTTCAATAACCCTACCTAGTAACCACTTAGCAGGTGGTATATTTTGATCTTTAACTATTACAATGTCATTAATTTCAGGTTCAGATCTTTTCATAGACCATTTAAACCTTTGATTTAAGTATTCCTCCCACCACCTTTTACAAAAGTTGTTAACTATTCTTTGAGTAAGTTTTCACCTCTGAAGCCCAGATAATTTAGAAATTTCATTATAATTCCCATCAGGAATAAGCGGTTCTCCTATCAAAAAATGTCCCGGAGTAAGAGGTAATTGATCTTCGGGATGATTACTCAAACACGATATGGGGCGCGAATTTAAACACGCCTCAACTTGAGTAAGAACCGTTGAGAGTTCTTCGAAGGTTTTAATGTGTCTCTCTTCTTCGTTTGTTATAAAATTCACGTCAGTCTTGATGACATTTTCTTTTTGAAGAAAATCTGGACCAAACCACCATAGATCATAATGCATCAAGTCGACTACTGATAAACCTCTAGAGGGACATTAAAGTCCGAACATGCAAATAGTCTCTCTTGAACAATGTGATCATATAATTTTTGACTGTTTGTGCACCATTTTTGTAGTTCGAATCCTCCACTTTTCATTAGCTTAGTCATCTGTTCGTAAATCTGCAATACAGGAAGTATGTAAGCTTCTGTATCACCACCGGTAAGTAAATCGTTGACATAATAATCTGCTAGAGTACCCTTTGCAGCTAATGGATACTTCTCTTTTTCATCTTCCGCTAGTTGTTGTAAGGCTTTTACGGCTAAGTATGGAGCACAAGCAGTCCCGAAGGTAAGTCTCAATAATCTAAAGTGCTGGATAGGTTGATCTGGTTGTGGACGCCATAAAATCCTTTGAGAATCGGCATCATGCTCATCCACAAGAACTTGGCGATACATTTGTTTTAGATCGGATACCATACAATAGGTATGTGCTCACCACGTCACTAGGATGTGTCGCAAGTCTTGCTGTAATCTCACTCCTATTAATAGTGTGTCGTTCAAAGAGACATTTTTACTCCCTTGCACGATGCATCAAAAACGATTCTAACCTTTGTGGTTTCTTTATCCTCCCGTACCACAGCGTGGTGAGGAAGATAAACCGCATATAGTTTATCAACTTCAATCTTGTTTTTAATGCCCTCAATATGATTTTGCTCATTATAGTCATCAATTGCTTTCGTATACTCTTCTTTAAGATGTAAATTCTTTTGTAATCTATTTTCTAACAATTTATATATTCTCTTTGCAATTTTCTTTGATTTTCAATACTTATTTAATATTCTGGATCTGATTTTTTAAATGGTAATCTCACTTTATATCGACCTTCATAATTCCTCACTGTTTTCTCAAATATTTCTTCACATTTAGCCCCTTCTTTTGTTAATTGCTTCCCTATCATATCTGACTCTCTTTCTATCTCCCAAAATTGTTTCAAGTTGATCTTCCTTTACTTGTAGATGCAGGTTAACAACTCTCGAATTGAACACCTTACCTGACAGAATCCAGCCTTACTTGGTATTCTGTGATATAGGACCCGATTGTGTCGGATGTTTGAGTAGACCATCCGGCATGATCATACTATGAACGTCTATCCCTAAAATTATGTCTATCTTACCAGGCAGACCATATTTAGGATCAGAATTATGAAGTGATTGTACATTAAATGCAACCATGTGTTTAGTTCTAGATGTCACCCACCCCTGATACAATACCGTTAACAGGAATTCGCTTAAGACCTAAAGATTGAACGGTGCTTTCACTAATAAATGAGGCTTCGGAACCCTGGTCAATTAGAACGCGCACTATTTGAGAGTAGCCATTTGTTGATACGGCCTTGACTAAAGCCGTAACCAATATATCCTGGGACATTTTTAATATATCCTGGGACATTTTTCACACACGGCCATCTGATCCCAAATTAAGCTTATACAAAGCTTGTGCTATGGAAACCAGACAACTGATGTACTACATATACTACTTTTCTTTTGTAAATACATACTTATATAGATAATTACACCCAGACTCAGGACAAACAGACATGTTCATGCACACAAATGTCTGTCCTGGGTGGGAATCGAACCCACAACCTTCGGCGTGAAAAGGCAAGTATCTACCGACCACGCCAACCGGCTCGTCAACCAATAACACTTTGGATTGGCGTTCCTCCTTAACAAAATGAGCTACTACTGTCTTCTCTGCTTTAGATATTTCCTCAGCAGCCATCGTTGGCGAAGTTGATGTCACTGGACATTGCTGATGATCTCTCTCGAAATGTAGTAAAGTGTGATGCCTTCTGCCACACCGTCGACAACATGTAGCCTGATGACTCTTCTTCAAACTGTTTACACTGATATAGTAAATGTTGACTTAAACAAAACACGCATGGTTTGGCCTTTTCCTTCTTTTCTTTATCTACCTTTGAGTGAAATGACTTTTTCGTAGACACTTGTTTGTTATTATTAGTTGTTATCTCAGTGTTATGGTTGGTTCCCTCTAGCATCTCCAAAGTTCCAAATCTTGTCTCTACAAATCTAACAAGTTGATTCCAGGCCCTACGCTAAATAAATTAAACCACACTACTTGATGAGGACACGCTTTATTGAAAAATTAAATTTGACACTTATTTTTAAATGTACAATGTCAGTGTACAGCTTCTGACACATATAATGTATTTAGTATAAGAACTCCTTAGAATAATTATTTAACACACATTACTATTAGACAATGATAGTCCTAATTTTATATTCAGGAAAACACACATTTTTTTCCACGACCACAGTCGGATTCATATAATATTTTTATTAGCACATATTATTTGCATGTGCTCTGTGTTCGTGATGATGTCCATAACCAGTTTTGATCTTCAAATTGATTCTCAATATAGACTAGCCATATACACTTCAAGAGATATTCTGGTGCCCCAGTGTGCGCTTATTCAAGGGCAAAATTTCATAATTCTTATAATCAGATGAGATGAGTCGTATTGTTACGACACGAACGGAGACAGATACGAGACATAGTGTAACTTTCAACTTCCATAATCTGGGCTAGTACAAACTGGCTCGTTTGGGTAGGTACCACCCACTCATCAGATATTCTACCGCAATACTTGATATTGTTGTGTTCCGGTTTGAAGGGATAGTGAGCCAGTGTAATTACAGGCACAAGGGACATAAAATCTTAGTTCCCAAGGTTGGTGGCGCATTGGATATGTAAGCGATGGTTGACATTTCTTACAATGCCAATGTCTAAGGGCGTTTGGTGACCACTTACCATCAGGTGCCCCATATGCTCGTTCACCTTCCTATTCTATAAAAAAAAAAACTCCACTACCCAAGCACGTTACTTCTAACACTATGTCGCAATGTAACCAATGCTTCCAGACGAACACGTAAATTTTTCTTAAATGATACAAAAACAATTAATCTCTTCTATGTAATTCAAATATAACAAACTATAGCGCAATTTAACTGGCTACTAACGCCATCTATTATCACGTAACAAAAAACTATTTACATAATAAAACTTTATAAGATCTTTTTAAACCTACAGAAGTAGAAGTACCAAATTATAAGACGACAGCCACTGGATCAGTATGACCCTGGCCCTTCGGCCCCAAATTATACGATACGGCAGGGCGACTTGCTGGGGAGGAATAATTTCACCCGCGAAATAACGTTTAAAAGCAAGGCAGATAATAACTATGTATTATCTTAATGATTTTGATGTTTGAATGACTGACAAACTATCTTTTTATTACCTTACCTCTTACCAAGCAAAGGATACTGCAGGTGCTACCGATCCTATTTAATTGTGAGGCATTTTTTAAATACAAATATAACCAAAGCAATGAAACGCGTACCTCATCTTCCTGTTCGTAATCCACTTTATCTTTCTCATCACCATTTTCATTATTATCCTCAACAGTTTTCTCATTACCCTCTTCTGCAGCTTCTTCATTGTCTTTCTGGGCGGCTTCTTCATTGTCTTCCTGGGCGGCTTCTTCATTGTCTTCCTGGACGGATTCTTCATTGTCTTCCTGGACGGCTTCATCATTACCTTCCTGCACGGCTTTTTCATTATCTTCCTCCAAGGCTTCTTCGTTGTTTTCTTCAACAGCTCCCTCATCATTTGCTTGTTCACCATCACCATCTTGATTTAAATTAGCAGTACTATTATCTTTTTCATCGTCGGCTAATTTTGCAAGTGCTACAAAAGCAATAACGATCTCACTTATAAATGTTGTTACCCCTTCTATATTTAAGTACTGATTTCATTCTTTCAGTGGTCTTTGAATTGATATTTTAAAGGAAAAGCATTGCTTGTTTAGCATAGATGTGACCGCCACTTAAATTTAGTATGTATAGGCAAAGACAAAACAGTACTTTTTCCTCTTGTATTTGTCAACTATTTTTGGCTTGGTTATGCTATGCGAGCTTTAGAAAAAGCTTTTTATAAAAGATTAGAGCTTTATATAAAAGATAAATATATATAAAGAATAAAGAAATAAGATAAACAAAGAAAACTGTCCCGTGACGACGTTTTTTCACAAACTTATATAGTTTTTGAGTAAATAGTCATGTCGTTCAAGTGTTCTACCCCTACCACCACTGGGTCATCTTAACCTTTAATAGTGCATAGGAACTATAGTTGCCAGTGTTAAATTTCTTGCTACCCTATTTTTTTATTTATTGATGCAGCAAGACGCAAGAAAGAAGCAAGAATTATTTAAACAATAAACTAATTATAATGTTTATGTGTGAGCAGTAGCACCCCATAGACTACAAATTAAAAAAAAAAACAGAAATTGCTCTCTCGGAATGCGATTGTATTATTTAAAGTGAAGAGACATACAGTATGTATAATATATTATATTTTATATCAAAATGATCTTTCGTATATTTTATTATTTTATTTTTTTGTTTCGCAATCGTGTTTTGCAGGCTCGGTATGGTAATGTTTCATGCATTGACTGTCAATGTCAATGGGTCCATGACATCTAAAGAGTATTATTATTTTATATGTATGTCTCTAGCCTTTTAATTTTTTTTCTATACTGTAAAAACTTATTTTTTATTTCGAGGGCAACAGGTAAAAGGTCTGGCGTACTGTCAATGTCAAATTATATCAAATACATCAAGATGATTCCATAGATATCTTGGTTTTAGCACATTTCTTTAGATTAGAGCGTAGACAGAGAAACTAATAGACGCAATGATTTCCTTCTCACTTACACAAGAAAGAGAACGAAAATTACGTTCCAAACGGTTTAAGACAGATAGAATTATCAAATCTTTTGTCCCTTATCCCGTAACCAGTTTTGGTGTCGCTACTTGAGTAGCGAAACAAACTTTACTGTTGGTGCGTTCATTGTGTTTATTGTTCAATTTTTGCTTATATTTATGTTAGAAAACGATTCTAATCCAATGTAAAAACAGAGAAACGATCCTTATATCATATCGAATGTTATACAATCGTGCATAGTCGTATAATTTCATGTTAAAGCGATAGCAAGAAGAAAATTGCCGACGTGTGTTTTCACGCGTAAGTAAGACGGTTTTAAGAAAATTGCCGACGTGTGTTTTCACGCGTAAGTAAGACGGTTTTGTCCCAAAGTACAGTATAATGTTTATTTATGCCACAGCATGACGGAACCTTATATCGTATTAAAATCCTGAAGATAATAGGTTTTCCAATTTTATCATACATAACCTATAATTATTTATCATATAAGTGCTGCCAGCTTCAGGTAAAAAATGTCTCGATTTTTGATAAAAAGCGACTTGTCGACACTGTAAATAAATAAATACGAAATTCAATAATAGTCTAAAGTGCTTCGTTATATATAAATATGTTATTTTAATTTACTAGTTCTCCATTTATAATTTCCTAATCACAATATTATTTAACATTCTTCATGAATTTATAATATTATTAGATTGCGAGTTAAGAGCTTAACATAGAAATATATGTGGCAACCATTTTTTACTAATAATTTAATTGAGTGTTTTAGATTTCAACACGAGGAGAAAGCTAATCCAGTACCATATTAAGATACTGAAGTACTATTGATAACGGAAACAAAAAAAAACAATGCAACGGTTTTGGGTGTAGTTGTAAAATAAGAAATATTTTAATAATAAAATGAAAATAAATATTAAAAAGTAACATTTTAAATCCCTCGTTTTGTTTTAATTAAATCCTAAAAATAATTTATTTCCCATAACAGGGAATGCAGTTACTATGGCAACATTATACGCACACTTTGACAAACTATCTCTGTTTCAATCGCGGTTTCACGGCCCCTTGGTCTATTTGTTTCTCTGTCAAGGCATTAGAGAGAAGAAAGGTAATATGACGTAGAGATAAATAGAAAAAGATCTAAATATTTTAAGATTATTTTTTATAGAATAGGAAGGCGGACGAGCATATGGGCCACCTGATGGAAAGTGGTCACCAACGCCCATAGACATTGGCATTGTAAGAAATGTCAACCATCGCTTACATATCCAATGCGCCACTAACCTTGGGAACTAAGATTTTATGTCCCTTGTGCCTGTAATTACACTGGCTCACTCACCCTTCAAACCGGAACACAACAATATCAACTGCTGTTTTGCGGTAGAATATCTGATGAGTGGGTGGTACCCACCCAGACGAGCTTGCACAAAGCTCTACCACCAGTAAATTAAACACACCACCATCACCACAACCACATTCATTTCAATTTTTTTTTAATTTATATGTATCATTTCTTAATACCTTTAGACAAATTTTCCGCACTGTTATTTTTAGAAAGAAGCACTGTATAATTCATTTGTTTGTTTGAACAATAATAATTTACAAATAGAAAATTGACATTTATAGGATTAATTTAATAGTTTGTCTGTGCTTAATATATATTCAGGGCGTTAATGAATAATTTATAATAATATTATAAACAAGACGATGCCATAAAAATCCTTACAGGATATAATATGATGAAATATAAAATTCAGCCATACCTTGTGTCTCTCTTTTATTTCGTTTTGAATCTAAAAATTAAACATTAAAACCTTTTTATTTCTTTTTCGTCATTTTATTTCTATCGTCATTAAAAAAAAACATTTATTTGATTATGTTTTATATTGTACAAACATAGTTAAATTTAATAATAAAAAGCATAATTTTATCATGATTATTAAATTAATTAATTACATTATACTTACTCCTCTTTCTACTATTTCCTAAATCGTGTTGGCAGTTTTCCATAGGCACTATGACAGTATCAAATCCTATAAATAAGGATACATCTGAAAGTACCTATTTATTTAGTCATTTTACATTGTTTGTCGCAATTAGCATTTTTATTGATACACAGTTGACTAGTACTCAGAATTTCTCAAAATAAAAGCTCGATATTTTTTTATCAATTCCAATGTTAGCACGTTTCGTGCTCCATGATAAAACCTTTAGTAAAATAGCATAATTTGCAATAGCTTTACGTGTCTGGTAGATTGACTGCCTTGCTGGTCTAGTGGCTTGATATAAGGCCGCAGACCCGGAGGTCCTAGATTCAATTCCCAGGTCGGGCCAATAAAAGTAATTGAGATTTTCCGTGAGAAAATTCTCAGTAGCCGCCCGGTGTCTGGTAGTTGGGAGTGTCTACACTCCCTTGGCTCGGAAAGCATATAAAGCCGTTGCCTGCGCCTGAACTCTTTCTGGTCTGGTCGGATTGCCGTCCCATCGGATTATGAGAGTTAGGGAATAGAGAGTGCACCTGTGTTTCTGCACACACTTGTGCACTATAATATCTCCTGCGCAGTTGGCGAATCTTTCTTGAAACCAGTCTGGCGGACGTTATAATTATTACTATCATTAGATTTATACCACTGTCAAAGGCTCAGTTAGTGGTTGGGCTTTCGTAAAATCTGGGCCATCCACTTTCTTTTTATATTTATGTGTTATAGGCACCGCATTGGCGATGAAAAAAACCAATGACTATGGGCGGTTGTGATCACTTACCGTCAGTTAGCCCACTTACCAGTCTACCTACCTAATACAGTAATAAAAAAAAACGAGAATAGACTACAATAATAATTATTCATTCTGTCGTATATTAATTAGTTTTTTTTTTCCAAGTTTTTATTTTTACACCATTACTAACAGGAACGATGTTTATGTATTGCTTATCATTATTAATTATTATATTTTTTAATACGTTATATATACAAGGAAATATATATAAAGAAGTGGATATAACGATTTTCATACCTTGACGACATTTTGCGTATTGTATTTCACATTTATTTATTGCTACGACAAAGGCAATTTTATTATTTTTCTCATTTTTTATTTTCACACACACCGGGTCTTCTATCGGGGGACATTTGATATTTTTACATTTGGCCTTATGGACAGTCTCTTTAGTTTTCGGCTTATCTAATTGTTGAGAAAACCTAAGTTGGTTTTGGAGCACTATAAAAATTCAAATATAATCTGTTTTAAGTTTTTTTTTTAAATATATTTAATGAATATTAAATATATAAACTTAATTAAAATATAACGAACCTAATATAAATATTAAATAATAAAGAGACATTTCTTTTTAAATCTTTTAAAAACCAGTAAAGAAATTTTTCGTAATTTTTTATTAATAAATCGAATCAAATAACACGCACAATTGCTCTGATAACGTTTATGAGCGAGTTTTATTATCTTTATTTGATTTCTTTCCAAGTCGGATTTTATTGACTTTTGTAAATACAGGCACATATATTTTTAAAATTTAAAAAAAAATACAATTTCTTAGTTTAAAATATTTATTCCTTTTCTAATCTTTATCATCGTTTGTGTATTGAATCTTTAAATTTAAATTACCTAAGTAATTATTACGAGTTAAATGCACAGAGTAACATAATGTAATGAAGTTGAGTAACAATGCGTTCCTATAATAATGAGAAAAATTTACAATGTCACAAGGCAATGGTATTCTGCCCACTTACTCGAAAAAAAAAGATACTGTATATAGATGTAGTCGTTGCATAAAATTAATTATTATGTCTTCAAGTTGGTAGTACTGTTTTTCTGTCTAATATGAATATCTCTTTTGACATTGACATCTTAACAAAACCAAATTTTACAATTACTAACAATAATATTATTAGACTTGAACCAAAAACTTTTATAGACGATAATAGTGAAGTTACATATAATAAAGATTTATTTTAAAACCGGAATCATTTTGTGTCATTGTAAAATGAATGAATACCTGTCAACAACTTTACTTAAAATGGTTATTTTATTTTTATTAAATAATACATGATATTGGCAGAATGTGTAGCGTTCAACGCCAGAATAACAAAAAAAAAAAAATACAATATAGGCACAAAAATTGAGGATTAATAAGTTCATACTGACCCTTATAACAGTTTATTTACCACCTACAGACTTGTGTAAATATTATACATATATTGTAATGATTTTTGGTTTAAGAGCCAATGAACTATTTGTACTGTGTAAAGAAACTTACTGGCATATAATAAACAATAAAAAAATGTTCAAGATCTTAAATTTTGCATCTTTATATTTTAATCTGGAAATAAAAAAAATCTTTCATGACTGTTAGTAAAAATTCTTTCTAATTTTCTTTTTCTATATTTTTCAGAAATCAAAAGACTTTACTACATTAAACATTGTAATTGGAAATGAAAGTTGTGATTTAGACTCGGCAGTCAGTTCTCTTGTCTATGCTTCATTTCTCAATTGGAATTATGAAGAATCTGCAAAGGAAAATGATAATTCAATTTTCATCTCTATGCTAGACGTTGATAGATGTGACTTTCCTTTGAAAACCGAGGTTGCATTCTGCCTAAACGAATGTGGGATATCGGAACATAATTTAATTTTCCGGTACAAATTTTAATGTTCAAGATAAACTAATCAATTTCACAGTTGATATTATAGTTAGCAAGTGTGGACAAGCGTTATACTATCCTTAGAAATTACAAATATGTTACAGTCCTACTTATAAACATTGTTTAGCGGGTGAATAGTTAAACAATGTGTCTTCTTCTTTCGAATGTCAAATCAATGATGACAGAAAGGATGAGATATATTTTATCAGTCACTACGCAATTTTATAAGCAAGGCCGTTAAATCTTAACTTTGCTCGAGCTGAATGTCGTCTCATTGGACTTTTACTTAGAATAAGGGAATGGAGAGTGAATCTGTGTTTGAGCACACACTTGTATATAATATCCCCTGTGCAGATGGCCACTCTGCGATTAGCCATGGTCGAAATCTTATGGCTGTCAACTCTACTGTACAATTAGGTTCAAAGGATTGTGAACATTATTACTTAGTAAATAAAATTCAGTTTTGCTGGTAACATACTTTGTTAATAAATTTTTGGCTTTGGGTAACCACAAGGTCTTACTATATTGTACTTTGGTCATTTATATTTTATAAAAACTTATTTTTAAAAAAGTTTATTTGATTATTTTATTTCAGTGACGATATAGACTTACAAGAATTAGTAACTACATATCAGACGAATGTGATATTAGTTGATCATCACGTTTTGTCGAAAAGATTACGGTACTTAACTCAGTATGTGAATGAAATAATTGATCACCGACCATTGGATAAAACTCAATGGAAATACAAGGATGATGTTCGTAGTTTCATCGTAACCGTTGGCTCCTGTTGCACGTTGGTCACTCAAAGGATAAAGGAGCAAGGTGTGATTGGGGATACATTTTTCAAAACATATCCTGTGTGTGCGGATATTTTACACAGTAAGTTTGTTTTACTCATATAATTATTCATAAAAAAATTATAGCTTGTAAATTTATCTATGCTGGAGTTTATGCTGACTGCTTCTATATGGATTGGTGGCTGGTTATATATGTGGTTGAATTATTTATTTATTTATTAAGGATCTCCAACAAAGGATACACACTTAGGAGTACATTACATTGTGAAATTTAAAAAATATATAAAATAAATGTTAGATAGCATACTCAATAAAAAACATAGGAATTATAAAAAATGTAAAGAATTGTTAAACTAAGACTAAATTGTGCAAATGTGATTACATTTGATACATACATGCAGATTAAATGATGCCGAGTACAAAATGAATAATCTTGTCCTGCTTTGAACCCGCTACCTTCGACTAAAATTCACGAGTCCTAAGCGCTGTGCCATCACAATTTCAGATGTTATAATATTAGACACAGTCAACTTTTCGAAGGAAGTGAACAAAGCCACGCTCCTCGATGAAGATAGCATCGTTTATTTGGAGAAAATAATGAAATTGGAAAATATTCAAGATGAAAGGTAACTCAGCTACCACATTTTTATAAACAATCCAATATGAGCATTGCTATCGGTGTTACAGTACAGTAATAGCCTGTTAATGTCCCACTGCTGGGCTAAGGCCTCCTCTCCCATGTGAGGAGAAGGTTTGGAGCTTATTCCACCACGCTGCTCCAATGCGGATTGAAAGAATACACATGTGGCATAATTTCAATGAAATTAGGTTCATGCAGGTTTCCTCTTGATGGTTTCCTTCACCGTCAAGCACGAGATGAATTATAAACACAAATTAAGCATATGAAAATTCAGTGGTGTTTGCCCGGGTTTGAACCCACGATCATCGGTTAAGATTCACGCGTTCTACTGGGCCAACTCGGCTTTCGGTGTTACCACGATGGTATTTTGCCGGAAACATTCACTAATAAATCATTAATGGGTCATCTATTCTATATTCCAATGATAGGATTAAAGATAAACAAATCCTATATTTACAAATCATACGATTTGATAATAGCTCTGCTGTATTATATTACAGACAGTTCTCGATTAATATAATAATAATAATATCCTCGGACATTATTCACACACGGCCATCTGATCCTAAACTAAGCAGAGTCTGTCCTGGGTGGGAATCGAACCCACATTCTTCGGCGTGAAAGGCAAGTATCTACCAACCACGCCAACCGGCCCAACATGTATTCAGCATCCAGAAATGAAACTGATTTTATAAAAACTTCGAATTGTTTTTTTTTTAATGGAACACCAAATCATACAAATTGATGTAAATAACTCACCCAATTACTTTTAAATCCAAATAACACGATTGAACACATCACAAATCACAAGTCGCGCCAATAATTAATTAATTGCTTTACTTTTGTGTACCAACAAAATGGCGGTTTTAAATTAGCGCGCGTCTTTTTTTTTTAACAACGCTGTTATATGGATCAAGGAATCTCTAACTATGTATGTATTTTTAATACAACACAATTCCACTTAACTAGTTATGTCCAATTTTATTTAACTTTCAAATTTCCAATAACAACTTCTACATTCAAAAATCAATTTTTTTACTAATTCATAATAAATACCTCAGATTATTTAGATATAAATTAAATATAATGTATAAAATAAATAAATATAAACCTGTCATATCAAATTTGTTTATGTTCACTCCTGTCATTGTTATCAGCTTTATCTAATCAAGATGTCAAGTCCTATTATGCTGTCAAATGTTGTGTAGTTACACTGGGTCACTCACCTAATAACGTTGGTAGCAGTACGATGGTTGAAAAAAAACAGTTATTTATTTAAAATTACACTTTTAAATTAAAACTATTTTCTAATTAAGACTAACTTCTCGATTGAAGTCAAATCTAATAATAAATTACATTGCTAATGGATTAATAATGCATCCTCGGCTGATGCAATATTTCATAATACCCGTCCTAAATTATTTTACTTAAACAAATTGTAATAGCCTGTTAATATCCCACTGCTGAGCTAAGGCCTCCTCTCCCTTTTGAGGAGAAGGTTTGGAGCTTATTCCACCACGCTGCTCCAATGCGGTTTGGTAGAATACACATGTGGCAGAATTTCAATGAAATTAGACACATGCAGGTTTCCTCACGATGTTTTCCTTCGCCGTTAAGCACGAGATGAATTATAAACACAAATTAAGCACATGAAAATTCAGTGGTGCTTGCCCGGGTTTGAACCCACGATCATCGGTTAAGATTCACGCGTTCTACTGGGCCAACTCGGCTTTTACTTAAACAAATAATAAATCGCAATCTAAGCTATATACCTATTCTATACTATGGTTCTACGTAACTACCTTATAAACTGGAATGTAGAATAATAATTATTTTTTTTATCTGTTTCAGGCAATCGAAGTTCGATCGCTTGCTCAGAGCGCGTAGTGATGTCTC
Source organism: Nymphalis io (assembly GCF_905147045.1). Classification (NCBI taxonomy): domain Eukaryota; kingdom Metazoa; phylum Arthropoda; class Insecta; order Lepidoptera; family Nymphalidae; genus Nymphalis; species Nymphalis io. Next base: position 4,892,835 of record NC_065917.1, on the reverse strand, counting down.
ATCGCTGACTCCGTCACAGCTTCTCAGGAAAGATTTGAAGATCTTGGAAGATATATTTGTCCCGAGCTTCCCTTTACTTGTTAAGGTATATTATTCTATCTACTCCGTGGGTTTCATTTCGTGTATCGTGTGTGTGTACCTATCACAAATGATAATGAAGGAGCATACAGTATAGGGGGCTGAAAGAACGATGGTGTAGAGGGGTGTACCAGTGGTTGCGTTCCAGATTGAAATCCGAGTGTAATTACAGGCACAAGAGACCCAACATCTTAGTTCCCAAGATTGGTGTCGCATTGACGATGTAAAGTATTATTAATATTTCTTACATCGCAAAAGTGTATGAATGGTGGTGACCCGTGACACCTACCTATAAAGATGGTAGAGCCTTGTGCAAGCTCGTCTGGATAGGTACCACCCACTCATCAGATATTCTACTGTAACAAAGCAGTACTTGGTGTTGTAATTAATTAATAATAAGGAATTATAACTGCTAGCAATATTAAACGAGTAATAAGAATCGTAGTTAAGCAGTAACCGGCTGTCAGAGTGATGGTGGAGGGGATATTTATGGCTGGAAGAGGTAGTGTGGGGGGGATTTTTTTTTATTTTTTATTATCGTGTTCGCCTGTACAGGCACACGGAAAAATCAGACACTTACTGGTAAATTGTTACCATCTTATACTATTGCCAATGCGCCACCAACCTTGGGAACTAAGATGTTTTGTACCATGTGCTTTTAACTGACTTTCTCTTCTAACCGGGTCAAAAAAGGTGTTAGCTTAGCTTATTATAAATATGCTGTTTAGCGGTAGGATAATTAATGAGTCAATGGTACCTACCCAGATACAGAAATCAGATTGATTAGATTGGTAGCAGAATTATAGCGAAAAAGGAATTTTATATTTACAGGAATTTCTTCAAAAACCTCAAGCGCTTGAAGCTGTTACTGAAGCCTTAACGATGAGAAGTTGTAACGTGGCGGTTCTACTCGGTATGGACCTTAACGAGGGTCTGAAGCGAGATGCGGCCATCATCAGCCCTGCGTGCCCCGAGAGGGGAGAAAAGGTTACATTTCTATAATCTTGTTAATTTTAGATAAGATTACGTATATCAATTGCAAATATTACGCTGACGTCATCTGACGCTCGAAATCTTAGGCTTACTCGTCTGACGCTCGAAGTCTCAGTTACTTACCGGATACCGAGCGCTAAGATACGTAATTATGCTAAGTTCACACTTAGTAATGCCTTGCCTCACTCACACTACCACATTTTCTGTAAACATACTGAATATCTGTGTGCGTAAGGTTTTTTATTTATTGGTGATTGACATAAATTTCGATTTGTATGGATTTATTGTCACTAGATGGCGCTGTTTTCATTTCATACAAATTACAGATAAAGTAAACTCTATAGTTGCCTCATTAGCTTAGTGATGATCGGGCCAAAGAATAAATATAAATTCTGAAGTTGGAAATGTGAAGAGCACGTATTTGTTTTTTTTTTTCACACACGGCCATCTGATCGCAAACTAAGCAGAGCTTGTACTATGGAAACCAGACAATGGATATACTACATATACTACTTTTCTTTTGTAAATACATACTTATATAGATATATACACCCAGACTCAGAAAAAACAGACATGTTCGTGCACACAAATGTCTGTCCTGGGTGGGAATCGAACCCACAACCTTCGGCGTGAAAGGCAGGTATCTACCAACCACGCCAACCGGCTCGTATCTGGTCGTCTGTCAGAACTCTTTTCGGTAGTATGGGATTTGGCGTCCCATCGAATTATGGGAGTGCACTTGTGCTACGCACTTTTGCACTGTACTATTTCCCGCGCAGTTGGCCAGTAAAAATTTCACCCTAGGCAGAAAGTCATTTTAATTATTGTTTTTTATTTCTCTTACAGCTAGCAAAGTTTCTCCAAGAATGGTCCAGCCCCTCACTTGAACTGGTATCCGAATCTGAAGCCTGTCTGTACTTCAAACAGATGAATCTAGCAGCGTCCAGAAAACAATACATGCCGGCTTTGAATGATTTCTTAATTAATTACAAAAAATAAAAATAAATCAAACATATTTTTTTATTACAATCTGTACTAACATTATAATTGCGAGCTTCTTTGATGAAATTTAGTATGAAGGTTAAGCTCCAAGGAAGGACACACTACTTTTATATGCCTAACATTTGCACCGCCCTTAACACTCGGGGGGAAGCCGCAGATGAATACCGCAATATTCTTAATATTCGTTTTTATTTATACACCAATATACTATTAACGTATTAATTGTACTGAGTTAACTGACATAGACCTTATACGCAGCCTTGAGGCGAACTGTCAAAGATATCGGGATGAGATCATAGACAATTATAATAATAATAATATCCTGGGACATTTTTTCACACACGGCCATCTGATCCCAAATTAAGCTTGTACAGAGCTTGTACTATGGAAACCAGACAACTGATATACTACATATACTACTTTTCTTTTGTAAATACATACTTATATGGATAATTACACCCAGACAGGACAAACAGACATGTTCATGCACACAAATGTCTGTCCTGAGTGGGAATTGAACCCACAACCTTCGGCGTGAAAGGCAAGTATCTACCAAACACGCCAACCGGCTCGTTTATCAGTAACTAGTTTACAATAAAGGCGTTTCACGTGAAGCGGGAATGCAAGAAATGTTCATGTTTTTGATATTTGTAATATTTGAGTATGTTCTCTTGCATATCCGAAACACCGATACGATTATTCATTGTCATATTAAATTAATAAAATGTAACCCTTTGACTAACCATGTACACTTTGAATGATCGTAGCCAGTTTAAAAAGGTACAATAAAAAATAAAATAAACGCGCCATTACGATTCGCTGCGCCATGATTTATTTTACATTGGGATGAAATAATGCGAAAGAATGAGACGAATAATTTAGTGTGAAAAATAAGCGAAACACATTTTTTTTAATTAGCTAGAATCACTTGACAGTAATTCCAACAAAAATTATTTATTATAAAAAATTAAAAACTAACATGAAAATAATATCAACATCCTTCTTAAAAGATTCTTAAGAGTATTATCGTAAAACTACAGCCAGCCTTTTCGTGGATTAAGAAAAAAAACTCAATACAATATAATTGACTATTAAATTATAAATGCTATGCAAAAGGATGTATAACGAAGGCCTTTGTTCCGTTCTTACATTTAAAAAAAAAACAATGTGACAATAATAATGAAATTGAATACAAAAAAACTTGTATATAATCATTTAAAGTGTAAACAAATACTTTAAAACACTTTAAAAATACTTATATAAAGAATATATTGTAAATATTTTTTCGAAATTTAAAGTTATTCAATGATTTTTTAATATCGTAATGGATACATCATTGATTTGTCTATAACTTAATATTATATTTAAAATGCGAATAAAATCTTAAAATAGTTATTATATTTAAAATAGAGTTGTTAAATCAAAAATTCTAGTCCAATCAATATTCTAAAACTCAAGCAGAATAAAATATTCAATATTTAGATGCTTTACAAATGATTATTAAAAGATTCAAAATTTGAAACCGAATAATCATAACACATGTGTCATCTATTTTATACGTGACATTGGCAGAATATGTTGCGCTCAAATAGCGTAGATATAAACCAGAAAAGGGAAAAAAAGAATAATTACATATTATAAAAACAAAGTTCACAGCGTTTGTCTGAACGCGAAAAAAGTAACGAATTTACGTATAAACTTTCACAAATGGACGGAGTTATTCATAAGGATTTTAGTGTATAATTAAGGTTTTGTTTAAATTGTCTGAAATATGACGATTATTTATTGATGTAAAGATTTTATGTAGAATCTACACCTACGGAGCCGGAACGGATAGTCAGTCTTACATATAACTGACGCTTTGTAAAAACATATCCTACATTTTTAAAACAGGCAACATTGACAAATACTTGTCATGGCGGGAAATTCATTTAATATTGTCTATGGAGTTTATACACAGACATTTGGCAGGTTTGTGTATAAAAAAGGTTCCCCTCAATGTTTGAAATGTAGATGGCGCTGCTGAAGCTAGATTAGATTAGACATTGGTATGTATAATAAAAATCATTCGCATAGTTAGTATTATTGGGAATTTTAACTTTAAGGTGTCGTAAATTGCTGTGTTTTAATTTTTCATAGATTATTATATAAATGACATATATAATAATAAATAATAACTCTTTTGTAACGTTTAAAAAACCCAATGAACATACTAACTTATAGCAAAAATTAGACTTATACTAGACGATGCAGCGCGTCTCGGAGGTTTTAATATTATATCATATTATCATATATAAGTTAAGCTCGTAGTTTCAGCCGCTTTAAATTAAGACTATTGACCTGACAAGCGTGATATTCATTTCTTTTGTATTATAAATGACATAAAAATTTACGAACATTAAAAAAAAATTACATTTGCTGTCTAAACATTGCGGTTATTTCTTCAATCGTTTTGTTCTTCGTTTCAGGAACTTTAAAAGCGATGAAGAGAATGAAAATGAATTGCAATATCGCAAATATCACGAACGTGTTTGAGCCGAGGATAAGCTGAAATAGAAAAAAAAATGATAAGAGTGTGTGTACCAATTTACACACGAGAATTGATGTGTTAACACGTGTACCGGTCTCACGCACACATTAACGCACTTAGAATACGAATCTCACGCTGACGTCATCACGCTCGAACTTTGTAATACAGGCTCGGTTTAATGTAATTAGACAAAATCACAAAATGGTTTTTACATAATAAAAGTATCGCTCTAAGAAGTGACATATATGACACTAATTATAATAAAACCTAAGGAGGTTATATATCAATGCAGTGTAACTATTGTTAAAGATCAGAAGCGAAAAAGACTTTTTTTTAAAAGAATACATAAATAAGTATTCGACTTTATAATAAGAAGTACACAAATAACAAAAAAAACAATCATTAATTACTTTAAGTGTCGAAGATTGTTAAGACTACTATAGTATGAATGTCACTCACCGTCAACGGTAGGAAGCTGAGTCCAACGATAAAATTCGCGGTCCAATTGATGGTGACGGCGACAGAAGATGCCGCCGGACGAGCCGCTTGGTTGAACAGCTCTGCACAGATGATAAATAAAATCAAAACCAACGTTGCCACCCACTTGAATATCTTTCACGGCATCAATCTAACCTTTAACTCATTGACATAATCAGCGCCAGCCCTGGCCCTTGATCAGTTCTTTGTTCGACTCTTCACTTCACATAAATTGCATTTCAGATGTTATATAAATAACAATTGCCATATATATACAAATCAAACAACGCTTATGGACACCATTTTTTTTTACATTTGCGCACGCTTACTATCTGACGTCTATCGATCGCTCCTCTCGGGCCAGGACCAGGGCTGACCATATGGAAGTCATAGTACAAACATGTATTGCATGTAGTGTACAATAAAATTATAAGTACAATAGCCGAGCCCTAGTGGTTAGAACGCGTGAATCTTATGTGATGATCGCGTTCAAACCCGGGCAAGCACCATTGAAATTTCATGTGCTTAATTTGTGTTTATAATTCATCTCGTGCTTGACGGTAAAGGAAAACATCGTGAGGAAACCTGCATGTGTCTAATTTCATTGAAATTCCGCCACATGTGTATTCTACCAACCCGTATTGGAGCAGCGTGGTGGAATAATCTCCAAACCTTCTTCTCAAAAGGAGAGGAGGCCTTAGCCCAGCAGTGGGACATTAACAGGCAGTTACTGTTCCACTACAATAATCCAATATTCATTGAAAATAGTTTTTTTGGAGTTTTTTGTTACGTTTTCATTCATTGTTTTTTAACATAAAGCTTTTCTTATGTGTGAAAAATATTTTTGCTTATATGTGTGAGTTCTTTCAATCGTGATTCGAATAAAAAAACTGGCATTTTTATTCTTGATAAGTGGTAATGAGTAAATAGAATATTATTCTGAAGCGGTAGAATATTTGATAAAGTCTTGAAAAGTAAGCATGCTTGAATAAAGTATATTTCAATCTTGAAATGATTCAAAATGTTTATAATATAAAAACACTCACCGGTCACAAGGAACCATGGAATTGAACCTGGACCCACAGCGAACATCACCACAAAGAGTATAACCAGAGCTATACACACGTAGGACACCCACATGTGAGCCGTCTGAAAGCAAAAACAAAATTTAAGCGCATTATTGGGTTATCTAAAACAGCTTAAATACAAACGCGTGTAAATTTGTACTGATTTTTAATAATTATTTTTAGATTTTCAAAAGAAAATAATGGTAATATTTTTAATTAAATTAACACCGGTCGGAAATTATTGAGCGAAAAAACTACGCGATATAAAAAAAAAAAACAAAACACGAAAACATGGACTCGCTTGATGGTTGTCAGGGTGATTGCAGGAATTCCAACGAAAATTGTAAAATATTAATTGGTATTTTATTATATTACAAGTTACGTGTGAAAGAGAATAAATTGTTAAAAGTAATTGTGAAGTATTGTTATAATGGGGTATTTTTACACGTGTATGATCGTTTATTTCTTATATATGTATATGTTTTCAGAATATGTATGTAGGTACTTTAGATATAAAACAGGTTTAATTTGCTAGGATAGTTAACTCTCCCGTAACGGCCACGTGACGCCGTTGGTCCTGCGACTGAAGTCTGCCCAGTCGTGTCGGATTGCCGTCCCACCAGATTGAGAGGGAAGGAATAGATTTTTTTTATAGCAAATGGGCCACCTGATGGTAATTCACCAACACCCATAGACATTGGCTTTGTAAGAAATATTAACCATCCCTTACAATGCGCCTCCAACCTTGGGAACTAAGATGTTATGCACCTTGTACCTGTTACACTGGCTCACTCACCCTTCAAACCAACAATACCAAGTACTGTTACGCGGTAGAATATCTGATCAATGAGTGGTACCTACCCGAACGATACCTAAACGAGAAACGATTTGTACAGCAAAATATTTCTTAAGAATTAACTGGACGACATGACTTTACTTACATATAAGTTTGCAACACACAACGCGACGGTACAGAATAGCATGCCAGTGAACCCTGTCAACAGAAGCGTCTTCCTACCAGCGACCTCCACCAGCAGGAGAGATATGACTGTCATCACCACGTTCATTGCTCCCATACCTGTAAAAATATTATCGATTATATTTTTTTTTTTTATATAGAATAGGAAGGTGGACGAACATATGGGCCACCTGATGGTAAGTGGTCACCAAACGCCCTTAGACATTGGCATTGTAAGAAATGTCAACCATCGCTTATAGCCAATGCGCCACCAACCTTGGGAACTAAGATTTTATGTCCCTTGTGAATTTATGTATATATTATGTAGCTTGACGAGCCGGTTGCCGTGGTTGGTGGATGCTTGCCTTCTACGCCGAAGGTTGTGGGTTCGATTCCCACCCAGGACAGATATTTGTGTGCATGAACATGTCTGTTTGTCCTGAGTCTGGGTGTAATTATCTATATAAGTATGTATTTACATAAGAAAAGTAGTATATGTATTGTCTGGTTTCCATAGTACAAGCTCTGTACAAGCTTAATTTAGGATCAGATGGCCGTGTGTGAAAAATGTCCCAGGATATTATTATTAGCGATATTAATCTGTCTTTACATCAATGAGTCTACATTATATTACAATGGTAGAAGTAAATATAAACAAAACTTATATTTAAATATTACATGCGATTTGCTAATAACTCTGCTGTATTATTCACTACGAACTGCTCTCGATTAATATATCTTTATGTATAACACAACACTATTACACTTAAATACACTTTAATTTTACTTACAAAGTTTAGATAATTTCTTCGATATTCAAAATGTTTTTCTCACGAAGTCACAATGAATTCCACAGATTATTAAGCTCTCGACCAATGTTATCACGTCAACTCAAAGTCATTGTTATTTATTTATATTTACTCCTACTGCTATCAAAATAAGCTACATATATATATATATGTAGCTTTTTTTTTTTTTTATAGAATAGGAAGGCGGACGAGCATATGGGCCACCTGATGGTAAGTGGTCACCAACGCTCTTAGACATTGGCATTGTAAGAAATGTCAACCATCGCTTACATATCCAATGCGCCACCAACCTTGGGAACTAAGATTTTATGTCCCTTGTGCCTGTAATTACACTGGCTCACTCACCCTTCAAACCGGAACACAACAATATCAAGTATTGCTGTTTTGCGGTAGAATATCTGATGAGTGGGTGGTACCTAGATTTGACAGTATAAAGCTTCTAGAGGTATCTTTCTTTATTTGTTTAGAGAATAAAACTGATAAAATCATATTTTATTCATTTTATACCAATCAAGTGATAGTTTTATAATAATATTTTATATTAATTGAACTGTTAATGTCTTTTCTATTTGTTATAAATATTTTGATTTTTAAAATAATCATTATTGTTAACTCGTAATGTTGATATAGTTGGCAACACTTATAATTTAGGAGACACTTGATTTGTATAACGTAATGTTTAAAGACTCAATTGTATTTATTAGTGTACTTCTTGTTGGTGTTGATATTATTATAAATAAATAAATAATAATGAAAAAAATTGCTAATATAAGATCTATGCGAATATTATAAAGTAACTCTGTCTGTGTGTTACGCTTTCACGGCTACACAACTGAACCGATATTGATGAAATTTAGTATGAAGCAAGCTTGGATACCAAGAATGGACATTGGCTACTTTTCATATCTAAAACGAGACCAACACGCAAGCGAACCTACTAGTTCATAAGTATGAAACCCTGATAATATAGTTGACAGTTTATTTTAATGATATATTCACCTAAAGTAGCGTATTGGCTCTGCGTTTCGCTCAAATTAGCTGATTGGAAGATATCCGTTGAGAAGAATATGACAGCATTGATCCCGGAGAGCTGCTGGGCGACCATCACGACCATCGCTATCAGGAGTGGCTGCCTCAGTTGACGGTTGCGGAAGAGTTCGCTCAGAGTGACTTTCTTACTTATTTTGTTCTTCTCTGCTTCCTGGATAGTAGTTACCCAAAGTTAACATTATACATATATATGTTAATATATAAATTAAATATGACAGTTCCGCCGCCATGGATTTTGGCCTGATGACCATATATTGTAATATATTGTTAATGTACAAGGTAATTTATGTGTCCGTCTGATTGTAATGAGGTTTTCTTATTGTATTTGGTAGGCAGACTGGCAAGTCGTCACCACAGCTCATAGACATTGGCATTGTAAGACATATTGACCATTTCTACATCGCCAATGCGACTACCAACCCTGGCAACTAAGATATTATGTTTTGTGCCTTTAGCTACATTGGGTCGTCACTCACCATTATATTGCAGTTTGGTGTTAGAATATATGAGGAGTGGGTGGTACCTAAACATACGGACTTCCACAAAGCCTTACCACGAAATAATAGTTAGTAACCAGTAAATCGTATCAATAACCCCCCCCCCCCCCCCTATTTATCAACTACTCTTTCTCCAATCACTAACAAGTTGGTGGTTTGAATAATAACAGTCATCTTAGATCCCATGGTTGATGACGCACTGAAACCATTGTCTATGGGCGAAGACTTATCTAGAAATATACCCTTTTCGTTTGCTATCAACCAATAAAAAATAATATCGGCATTAAAATACTGGGAGTCGCTTCAAAGATATTCAATTATAACTAGACGAAGCCGAGATGGCTGGTTAGAACGTGTGAATGTTAACTTTTCACGTGCTTAATTTTTGTTAATAATTCATCTCGTGCGAAGGATACCATTGTGAGGAAGCCTTCATGTGTCTAATTTCACTGAAATTCTCACACCTGTATCCACTATTCCGTATTCAAGTAACGTGGTTTATTAAGCTCTATATATTTTCTTTAAAATGAGGACTTAGTCTTACTGGGACAGCATAGCATTGCATATTTACTAGACGGATATTAAAACCCCTCCCAAGTGGAAGGGAAAGCTTGGTCGTTACCGAAACAGCCTGTGAATGTCCCACTGCTGGGCTAATGGGCTTCTCTCCTCTTTTTGAGGTGAAGGTTTGGAGCTTATTCCACCACGCTGCTCCAATACGGGTTGGTGGAATACACATGTGGCAGAAATTCAGTGAAATTAGACACATGCATTAAGCACATGAAAATTCAGTGGTGCTTGCCCGTGTTTGAACCCACGATCATCGGTTAAGATTAATGCGTTCTTACCACTGGGCCATCTCGGCTCGCAAGCTTGGTCAGCAGCCCTAATAAATTAGAGATAGTGTTAGTTACCTGGTGCATCTCTTCCATTTCAGCATGGACTGCCACATCCCCTCTTAACCAGTTTAGAGCTAGAAAAAAAAAATATTCTTTGAGTTTTCGAAACGCTCCTAAAATCAATTCACTCACAGTTTACAATTGATAATCTTTTGTAATTTAAAGACATGTACGTTTAAAATATATAATCTTTTTTTTGTTCAATGAGATATAAGCATTTGCCAACTGATTTATTGTTTTCTTAAATATAGGCAAGTGGATGAGCCGTTGGACCACCTAGGTTAGGTGTAGGTAGCGTGTGTATATTGTGACTGAATTTTCTATAAACATTATGGAACTCAAACTTCTTTGTCATGTCAAGCTGTCTTAATTAAATATACAACAAATTAATATTACTATAACATAACCTATCTTCGTCTTTCTATAAAAGTTTTATATCAAACGAATTAGTATGTTACAAGTGAATCAGGATAAAAAATTACTCTTTACAATATTATTATGAAAATATGATTTATAAACGTAGTTTATCAGATGTACAGATAAAAATTATTCCTCCCTTTCTGTCATAATTTATTTGATATTTGAAAGAAGTAGACAGCATTATTAAATACGTATAATTAGTAGAGCATTGGATAATTTGTCCAAAACTAACCTCTCTGAGCGTGCAGTTCAGCGCCTTTATTAAGCAACAAAAACTTCGGCGATTCAGGGCAAAGCGGCAATGTACAACACTGGATCAAAGCTGGAATCGCTGCCATCGCCAACAGCCAAGGCCAACCATTGTCAGTTCCCAATACCGATTCCAGTCCTAACACTTGGGATAACAGTATCGTGATTGTGATGACGAGCTGGTAGACTGTTCCGATCTGAAAGCGATTTTATGTTTTCTATAGATTACTAGTAATCGCCAGCGGATTCGATCGAATGTTAAGGGGAGAAGGGTGGGGATTTGGTAAAAAGTTGTTTTTTTTATAGAATAGGAAGGCGGACGAGCATATAGGCCACCTGATGATAAGTGGTCAAAAACGCCCTTAGACATTGGCATTGTAAGAAATGTCAACCATCGCTTATATAGCCAATGCGCCACCAACCTTGGGAACTAAGATTTTATGTCCCTTGTGCCTGTAATTACACTGGCTCACTCACCCTTTAAACCGGAACACAACAATACCAAGTACTGCTGTTTTGCGGAATATCTGATGAGTGGGTGGTACCTACCCAGACGAGCTTGCACAAAGCCCTACCACCAGTAAACATTAAACCACCTTATGTCCATCCTTGAAATTCAAGTATGCTTCACATCAAATTTTATCAAAATCGGTTCAGTAGGTTACATAACAGCAGACAGAGCTACTTTCGCATTTATAATATCATTTATTCATAATCTCGACCAATGATATCGCGTTAATTCAATGTCCAAGTTGACGTATTCCAATCGGATTACGAATCAATGTAAACAAACCTCAAATTTACAAATTGCACGCGATTTTCTAATTGTTCTGCTGTATTACGCACAATAAACAGTTCTTGATAATTTAACTTTATTTATAATACAACACAATTCCACTTAACTAGTTATAACCACATTAATTTAACTTTCGAATTTCCGATTACAGCTTCGCGAATATTGAAAACGTAATTTTTTCGCGAATCCATAGAGAATATAATAGATTATTCAAGATCTCGGATCGAATTGGTATCGAGTCAATTGACAACGGTGACCAAAAATATCGGTGTCAAAGTTGTTTATTTGGGTTTATTCCTGTGAATGGAAATGGAATTTTTTTTTTTTTATAGAATAGGAAGGCGGACGAGCATATGGGCCACCTGATGCTAAGTGGTCACCAAACGCCCTTAGACATTGGCATTGTAAGAAATGTTAACCATCGCTTACATCACCAATGCGCCACCAACCTTGGGAACTAAGATGTTATATCCCTTGTGCCTGTAATTACACTGGCTCACTCACCCTTCAAACCGGAACACAACAATACCAAGTACTGCTGTTTTGCGGTAGAATATCTGATGAGTGGGTGGTACCTACCCAGACGAGCTTGCACAAAGCTCTACCACCAGTACGATGGAATAGGCTATAGTTGGTTTGCAGTTATGTCAACGGCACTAAAACTTCTCCAAAACGATAATTTTGCAGCTACCGTCGTATTATTGTGACTATTAGACTTTACACTTTGTTCATTAAACTTATCAAAAATATTATGATGAGACCATAGACAATTTAGTACTTTTTAAATATTTGACATATTCCTAACAATGAGCAGTTGCAGACTGTATTTAGACACTCAGTCGAGATGGCGTCTTAAATCAATTGAAGGCACACTCACCGATCCTCGTAACGAAACAGGCGATATTTCTGCCAAGTACATGGGCGTTAGACCAGCATTCAGACCGCTGTTGACTCCAATTATTAACCTGGAATACATAAGGAATTGTCATTCTCTCATACACAGTACTGTATTTAGTTACTTAGTGTGGGAAATAGCTTAAAATTAAGAAAAAATAGAACGTTATTGTATGGTTTACTACCGCGGCTTCTAGTCATAAATAATTCAGAATTGCTAAATAAATTCTAGACTCCGGGCTGTTACTGGGAATTTTCTACAGGAAATCCCAATCATTTTCTATCTACACTTGCTGGGTTTGAACCAAGAACGCCGGGATCTGCCTCATAACTAGCTATTAGACAAAAAAACTCAGATAAATATTATATATTTTTTTATAGAACAGAGGCGGACGAGCATGTGGGCCACCTCCTGGCTATGGATAAGTCACCCAGAGAAAATTTAACCATCGCTTACATAGCCAACCTTAGGAACTAAGATTCAAAACTAATTTCAAACCGGAACACAATTATACCAAGTACTGCTATTTCGCGATATAATATCTAATGACCTACTAATATACTACTAAAGTAAACTAGGCGGTCAACTATCAATTAAAGACTTCTAGATGAACCCAAGTTCATTTTTAAAACTAATATTCACATTACACAACTAACCTTCCTACGATTAGCATTTCAGACGAATTCGCCATCTTCGCACAACCTTGAAGAGCTGCTGCAACGAACACCAAAGCATTGTTCAGAAGTAAACCGCCTTTTCTTCCAAATCTGAAAACAATATATTTATATATTAGCTACCCTTCCTGACTTCGTACGGGTAGAATAATCGTCTACTATAATTATTGGTTTATGCGGCGCACACCAGTAACCGGTCAGTATATTTTTTTTCCGACGTCATTCAACCAATTTACACAAAACATTGATGAATTATACATCTGAACCTTCCTCATGAACCACTTCGTCCATTGGTGAAAACCGTATGAAAATCTGTTAAGTAGTTTTTGAGTTTACCGCGGACATACAGACAGACGCGACGGAGGATTTTATTTGGATCTCCAACAGTTGTACGTAACATATATATAAAACATGCTTTACATTAACTTAAAAGGAGAACACGCCATTTCTGACCACAATTACGAAAAGAACTAACAAATTTATATACAAATAAAAATAAAAAACAGAAATAAGAAATATTTAAATAAAAAACAAAACACAGAAACAAAAAGTTGTGACAAATAAAATTTTAAAACGAATTCAGTAAAATATACATAACACTTTCATAAACGATAACAACAAAAGCCCATTGTTGCTGTGTTTTTACACAATTTTTATATTCTCACGATAATCGTGATATTGAAGTATTTTGTTTGATTATAAATAATGATTCATAATTCTGCCGCTAAGCACTTTGACCGATTTTGAAGAATTTTTCTATTTTGTGCTTATTTTAACTTGGATTACCGGTGTCGGCCACGACGGCCTACCTCGAGGGAAACTAGCCAACTGCGCAGGCGATATTATAGTGCACAAGTGTGTGCGCAAACACAGGTGCACTCTCTATTCCCTAACTCTCATAATCCGATAGGACGGCAACCGACACGACTGGACAGAACTCATTTGAAAAACCAACGGGATTACGTGCTAGTACACACTCCTAACTTCAAAACTCAAGGGTAAGAATTTGGCATTTGTTTCCTGGCGTTTGTTTCCTCTCTTTTTATATATTAAAATTATTTTATTAGTCTTATTCACATTCGAAAGAGCCGAGATGGCCCAGTGGTAAGAACGCGTGAATCTTAACCGATGATCGTGGATTCAAACCCGGGCAAGCACCAGTGAATTTTCATGTGCTTAATTTGTGATTATAATTCATCTCATGCTACACGGTGAAGGAAAACATCATGAGGAAACCTGCATGTGTCTAATTTCACTGAAATTCTGCCACATGTGTATTCCACCAATCCGCATTGGAGCAGCGTGGTGGAATAAGCTCCAAACCTTCTCCTCAAAAAGAGGAGAGGAGGCCTTTAGCCCAGCAGTGGGACATTCACAGGCTGTTACGGTAGCATTCGAAAACCCTACCTGTCAGCGATCACACCAGTGATGACGCCTCCTATCATACCGCCTACACAGTAAATGGCCACCGCGATTGACCACACAGTCGTCACTTTCGGATCGTCTTTCGCTGGTAGCGTTATATTTGTTCCCGTTAAAGCCTCTTTCTGAAGCCATTCTGACATAACCTGAAAAAGAAACACGTTATTTTTAAGGCATTCGTTAAAAGTTGCTCAGAAATGCATGCTGATGAATATTTCCTGAATCGCGCTAACGTTTGGTTCGCCGCTATGTATATAGGGTCTTGACATTTTAAATACATAGCCATAGCCTAAGATATCACTTCTTAATGTCTACATCCATGTTATCAAACGATTAGGGATGCTAACTATCACAGTTACATCAAAATGTCAACAAATATTAGAAATATTTTCTGAATCGGGCTAGCGTTTAGTTCTCCCCAATATACATATATAGGGTTTCGAGTTAAGGGGTATTAACTGTTAAATTCGAAAAGAGAAAAGGTTAGCGCATTACACGGTCCGCAAGATGCAGAACAGATGCAGCATCCCAGATGTTTTGGTAAGGTTAGGATATCACTAAAAAGTCTCGTGTAGCGTTCTATAAGTGCCCTCAGCGAGTGCTTATATAGCTTACCGCTTGGGGGGCATTCAAGACCCCCGTATTGTATCCGTGTTGGAACGCTGACCAGCAAGCTGACGAGACGATGGCGAACGCCAGACGAGGATTCATTCCCTGAGAACAAAACAATATTATATGAAACTAGTTTTTACTGGTTTTGGGGGGAGGGCATTATAACAAATAGCCTATGTCTTTTCGTAGGCTTGATACCAAATAGTGAAAGCGTAACAGACATACATACAGACAAATATATTTTCGCATTTATAATATTAGTATACAATATGATTTATTATGATTTTTATTTTAGCCGATGATTAGTTAAACGATTCTGTCTTCTTCTTTCGAATGTCAAATCATTGATTACAGAAAGAGAGAAATCAGTGTTTTGACGGGCCGGTTGGCGTGGTTGGTAGACACTTGCCTTTCACACTGAAGGTTGTGGAGTCGATTCCCGCTCAGGACAGACATTTGTGTGCATGAACATGTCTGTTTGTCCTGAGTCTGAGTATAATTATCTATATAAGTATGTATATCAGTTGTCTGGTTTCCGTAGTACGAGCTCTGCTTAGTTTGGGATCAGATGGCCGTGTGTGAATAATGTCCCAGGATATTATTATAATTATTATAGTATTTAACCAAAGCCGCTAAGCAACGTTTATTAGTATGGCTAATTTATAGCAATCTTTATTATATATAACGAGGATCGCCTACTAAACAGTTGCCTGGAAAAGAGCTATGTAGCGATAAGGCCGCCAAAGTTGTATGATAATTAGGCTGTACGCATGCGTTATGTAATTAATGTTTGTGATTTACAATAAAGTATATTCTATCTATCTATTTAGACCATTTTTTTAATCATTATTCGTTAATGAATATGATATCTAATGAATAATGAAAATAATGTAAAAAATATTTATAAAATAATTAGTTAAAATATGTATTTTAATATCGCCTATAGACAATCTTTTTAGTCGTTTGTACAGTACAGTTACAGCCTGTTAATATCCCACTGCTGGGCTAAGGCCTCCTCTCTCTTTTGAGGAGAAGGTTTGGAGCTTATTCGACCACGCTGCTCCAATGCGGGTTGATAGAATGCACATGCAGGTTTCCTCACGATGTTTTACTTCACCGTAAAGCACGAGATGAATTATAATCTCAAATTAGCCACATGAAAATTCAGTGGTGCTTGCCCGGGCTTGAACCCACGATCATCGGTTAAGATTCACGCGTCCTAACCACTGGGCCATCTCGGCTATTAGTCGTTTGTGTGTGTAGTTATTAATGAATGTTTATGTATTAATAAGTGAACAAAAAACTGACAAAAAGCGGTTCTAACCGGTTTCATCTACACTCTACCGGAAATAACTTTACGTTAAATTAATCTTCTAAACTGACAATCCAAAAGCGCTTTTGTTTATATATGAATAAAGTCTATTTTGATTTGTAACTACATATTACTTTATTAGTCATATAGTTTGATATATCATTAGTAATAAATGCAGAAGTTTGTCTTAACTATTCAAGCGATCATCATGAAATACAAGACGTTCAGTGGAGAAAAGGACAAAAGATACCTCTCCCTCACACGTGGACGAAGCGGTCATGTTTTATACTCTTTTGTTAATAGACAATCGGATACCACGATAAGTGTGTATTTGTCAAAAATTTGGTATTCACCCAAATATATGATACTGGGAACCAATTCTACTGACAAATTGTCACTTTATCGCAATCGAATCGAAGCGTAATCGTTGCCGTTTATCCGTTTTCATATTCTTTAATTTAATTATCGACGATTGGTATAAAAGTTAACAATTAAGTTTGGTTTTGTTAACAAAATATTTGTTCGCTTACGATACGAATTAATATAGTTAAAGTTGGATTGAATCGGGTATCGCGTTCGTCATAGATTAGCAGAATTCGGCCCCTCTCCTCGCGAATGTTTCCGCGCCAAATTTACATTTTCGAAGTGAAAACTTCTTCAGGAGCGTTGCGTTGGGATAGACTCGTGGCTTCGCGTCACCGTCATGCTAATGTTAATATAATGTAATACTAACAGTTTATTAAATTAAGTATTCATATTTTGTATCGAGTTTGCAACATACTGTGTGTTTTGATGAATAATATTTAGTGGGTAAGAATCCCACATAACCCGGTTCCATCCCCATAGGACCCGGGTACCATTCTGAAGGTTTCCATTGCGAGAAAAAAAAAGACTCGTGGCTTCGCGTCACCGACATGCTAATATGTTAATATAATTAAATCTTTGAAAGTACATATAATTTATGTATTGTGGAAATTAATAAGCAATTTACGTCAATACTAGCAGTATATACAAATAATTTTAGTGTATTTTAACGTTTATTTATTTAAATTAAGCTGTATTTATATTTTGTACCGAGTTAGCGACATACTGTGTAGTTTGATGAATAAAAAGCTATATAATAAAAAGGGATAGCATTATTATTTGGAATGCCCATAGATGTGGAAATTGGACAAATATATTTAACAGTTTTAAGTTTTTACTTCTAGCAGTCCCTATGGCTGTTCCTCTAAATCCCATATGCCTATATATCTAAGTTCTAGGCTGTTTGGAGTGTGCCCAATTCTTATAAATTATAAAAAAACCATCAATACCGCAATGGTTTACGGGACTAGCGTTGCAAAAGTCGCAGGTTCGATCAATTGGGCGATTGTCCCCTTAAAACAAGCTTCATCGGAGGGGTAAAAAGGTAAATTAGTAATTAATTAAATACTGTCAGGAAAAAGGGACAAAACATTATTGCACCCAACATTGTGGGCGAATTGGCGATGCGTAGTTGGTTCAAAATTTCATTGTCAATCAATCAAATGTTATCTTATCAAATGTCACCTACCTACTTATTTGATTTAAAAAAAAAAAACTAAAATATACATAGTTTAATGAAAATTAGCGCGATGATATTTAAATGTCATCATAGAATGTCAAAATGTCAAGGTGAGTCATTCACTTTAATATGCATATGCTTATACAAAACATTTATACATATACATTCGATCGTTGGTCTAGTGGTTAGATGTATAGCCGCAGACCCGGAGGTCCTGGGTTCACACCCGAAAATTCTCCTTTTGTATCAAAAATTTTCCAATGAAATATCTATCGATAATTGGTAAACCAGGACGTAGTCAGGGCAGAGCGTCACGGCAGCATGCGAAAGCAATCCCGTGGCGCTCCTTGTTAAGACGGAAAGGGTACCGCTGGTTATTTAGTGGGTATTCCGAAGTTCGGTGCGCACTCGGTGCCTAGGACACCGGCGAGCCACACATATCCCACTGTTTCCGTGGGGGAAACGCGTATCGCGTTTTTCCAGCGTTAAAAAAAAGGACGTAGTCAGAGCGGTAATATATAGGAATTAAATTAAGTAGCGTCAATACATGTTTTACATAATGTATTGTCTACATTTATACAAGCGAAATACAACTCATGACGAGATCTCCTAAACTATCGATTGCCTTGAAATTTGTCACAATTACTCCTTCCCCAACGTTGTCTACGTTAAGAACGAATTTTCCGCAAATCCTCTCGAAAATACATTTTGCTTCTTATCAACGCGCGCAGCCGGGTCGATAGCTAGCTTACTAAGAACGAATTTTGAACATTTTTTAAGACGCAAGCGAAAAATAACGGTCGGTTTGACCTTCAACTTGGTTCATAGTGTTCTATGTTACATCATTAGAACCGGTTGTTGCTCGCGATAAAAAATGAAGGCATTTATAACACTAGTTATTTAAAAATGGTCCGATAGTCTAGTAGCTTATAATTAATATGAATGTTTAATTTAATAAATGGACATTGTATTAGTTATAAAACTCAGTTTCGAATTCTAACAGCCGACTGATTTTTTTTGTATGTTCAGTAACAGTAACAGCCTGTTAATGTCCCACTGCTGGGCTAAGGCCTCCTCTCCATTTTGAGAAGGTATGAGGTAGGTTTTTTGTATGTTCGCGTATAGTTTATTTAATAAGCGATTTTAATCTTCTTGTAAGATGTTATTCTCTCAATTCAATTGGTAGCTTGTATTGTTTAATTATTTTTTGTAATTCAGGCAAATTGTATGTATCTCCCAGCGATCCCATGATGCTATAGACGGTGGGATACCTATGGTTTTTCAAATTCTTGTAAACTAGAACGCACTAGGAGTTTTACGCACCGGCGAGTACCACATACCCCAAGACTATATCTTTATTAATAGCGGCTCGCGACTGCCGGGTTGAAATATTATCTTTTTTTACTATAATTACTTTTATAGGAAAAATATTGATACCTTGGGTTGCATTATTTCCATTATCGTAGCCACTTCAATCTCTAATTATTTTGAAAATTAAATATAGCTCATATTACTCGCTGATAATTTAGCTTTTTATGGGTGATTTTTTTTTTTTTAAATCGGTTTAGTAGATTTTGAGATTATCCATATTCTTGCTTCTCAATACATATTATGTAATGTTATGTATGTATGAAAAAATATTAATGATTTTTTGAGAAAATGTGATACTCATAAAATCGATACAAGGAACAAACACCAATTAATTACTCCCGTTACTCGACTGCATAGAGTCAGTAACTCTTTTGTGGGGCAATGTATACGGTTCTACAACAGGATCCCAGAAAGCGTTCAAAATGCCTCATTTGCTAAATTTAAAAAAATTGTAAAGGAACGCTGTGTTAATGTTATTATACAACTAATGAATTTATTGATGATAGCACACCTTGGGAAAAAAAACCCGCTGAGTTTCTTTCGCCGGTTCTTCTCAAACAGGGTGTTTCTTTTCCGAAACGGTGGTAGTTTCTGGACTGACTATCAATAAGCAAGTGTAATGCTTCAATATTGAATAAATCATTTTGATTTTCATTACAAACAAACATACAAAAAATTACATTGTTTGTTTCGATAATAATTAAATACAGTTATCAGATAAAGTCGTTCGTTGTATTCACTTCCGGTCAACACGTCCTGGTTGTTGTTTTAAAACAATTGACGTTTCCGACAAGTTCATTCATTATGCAAATTGTAACCGTAGCGTACATTTTAGGGTTAAGGAAATCCAAATTTATGACAGCCATAGTGACATGGGGATGTGTAGGACGCGTCACGGTGTACGGTATGAGGTAGGTTTTTTGTATGTTCGCGTATAGTTTATTTAATAAGCCATTTTAATCTTCTTTTAAGATGTTATTCTCTCAATTCAATTGGTAGCTTGTATTGTTTATTTATTATTTGTAATTCAGGCAAATTGTATGTATCTCCCAGCGATCCCATGATGCTATAGACGGTGGGATACCTATGGTTTTTCAAATTCTTGTGAACTAGAACGCACTAGGCGTTTTACGCACCGGCGAGTACCACATACCCCATAGACTTGATATGCGTTCCAGAAAGAAAAAAAAGCAAGTATTATGGTAGTAGAGCTTATGTAAATTTAATTGTATATAATTTACTAAGTATTTAACCGAGCTTCACACGCGAAAAAATCGTCATCATCAATCATCGGAAAGTATTTAAGTATAAAATGTTATGTATATATATATATATATGCCACGTAACTTTTATTGTAAAGGCTACCGTAACAGCCTGTGAATGTCCCACTGCTGGGCTAAAGGCCTTCTGTCCTCTTTTTGAGGAGAAGGTTTGGAGCTTATTCCACCACGCTGCTCCAATGCGGGTTGGTAGAATTCACATGTGGCAGAATTTCAGTGAAATTAGACACTTGCAGGTTTCCTCACGATGTTTTCCTTCACCGTAAAGCACGAGATGAATTATAATCACAAATTAAGCACATGAAAATTCAGTGGTGCTTGCCCGGGTTTGAACCCACGATCATCGGTTAAGATTCACGCGTTCTTACCACAGGGCCATCTCGGCTATCGGCTATTGTAAAGGCAATTGTAAAGGCAAAAAAAGGTATTCCTGCAATTATGTATCATTGTAATTATTTTATGAGAGTTATGGAATAGACATATACAGCTGCACTAGCTGTATTCGCGCACACATTTGTACACTATCTCCTTTTTTTTTAAAGCTGGAAAAACTCGTTACGCGTTTCCCCCACGGAAACAGTGGGAGGGGTATGTGGGGCTCGCTGGTGTCCAAGGCGTCGAGTGCGCCCCGAACATCGGAATACCCACTAAAAACCAGCGGTACCATTTCCGTCTTAACGAGGAGCGCCACGGGATCGCTTTCGCATGCTACCGTGGGTACACTATCTCCTGCGCAGTTGGCTAATCTCTCTTAAGATTGTCCGCCGTAGCCGAAATCGGTCTGGACGTCATAATGTTATTATACACATACATATCTCTATTGTTTACAATTTCAATATTATAACAGTACAGTACGAGTAACAGACATTTAATGTCCCACTGCTGGGCCTAGGCCTCCTCTCCCTTTTCAGGAGAAGGATATAAGTCTTGTCATAATTACGTAGGTCAGCTGTCAACATATGACGTTAACATATATTTAAATATATATATATATATATATATATGTATTTGTTATGTTAACGAATCATTGTTAGGATTGTTAATTATCGAAAAAATATAAGTATAAGACTTTTTGATGTGTAACCATATAAGCGGCCGGTACACGGTAACTGGGGCTTCGAGCGTCAGTTGAAATCAGGGTAAGATTTCGAGCGTCAGTATACCATTTGTTAAATACACATCAATACGCATGAGTACCTCGACACTCACAGCATTATATCGGATTTTGTATCAGATAGACTAGCAAGAGCAAGCAAGGGTGGTTAATATTTATACCAATGTCTATGGCAGGTGACCTACCACCAGGTGTACCATTTGCAATCTGCCAACCTATATGCGTTAAAAAATTGACTAATAACCAAATAATCATCAGAACTGTCGCTGAAACTGGCTATTATTAGCAAAACTCGTTTGAATATTCATGTTTAACATACGATGGAAAAATTTATAAGCTTCATATATATATACATATGTATATATGTGGATGAATTAATTCACTTAACGGTCACGATGCGTTGTGACTTCGCTTGTTATCTACATATGTATATAAGCGAAATACCACTCATCACGAGATCTCCTAAACTATCCGCCCGATTGATTTTAAATTCCCGATATTTCCCGATAGGTACAATGTTGGTGTCTTCAAATCCAGGGTAAACAGGTTTCTTATAGGCAAGCGTGCTACATCTTAGACCGAGTCGATGCTTAACATCAGGCAAGTCAACGGTCAAACGCTGGCCTATTAATTGTAAAAAAAAAAAAAAAATTGTCACAGTTACTCCTTCCCATAGACGCTCACAAAGAACTTCCGAAATATCTTTTTCCTCTTATCTATCCGTGCGAAGTCGGGACGAAAAGTTAGTTATTGAATACTACCTACTTCACGTCACAAACTACTCGTACTTGCTTGCACTGTACCAATATTATTATATATTATTAGGTTATTATAACATTCATTGTTTTACCGTGTACGCCTATTCGATTTAAAAAAAAAAAGATTATTCTTATTGTTCTGTAATTTTCTCTGAAAGTGATTTAAATGTAAATCTTTTGAGAAAATAAATGTCTTTAACCGTAATATAAATAAACTAATTATCTACATGTAAACTAACATTCGGACTCGCAAATCAAAAGACAGGATTGAATGGAAATCTTGACAGGAGGCCTTTGTTGGAAAACAAGCTGTAATTAACGACATTTTAATTCAAGAGTTTTGGGCACACTCAAAAAAGAAAAGTATATAATAATTATTTTTTGTATAATTAAGAACAGCAATGCAAAGCCTTGTTTATTTATTTTATACGAACATTATAAATGTGAAAGTAACTGTGTCCTGTTATGCCGATCTCGACCAATGACATCACATCAGTTGAAGATCATTGTTGTTTATTTATCTTTATTCCTACTGCCATTGGAATAGGGTGTATATATTGACAGTATATTTCAGTGAAATTAGACACATGCAGGTTTCCTCACGATGTTTTCCTTCACCGTAAAGCACGAGATGAATTATAATCACAAATAAAGCACATGAAAATTCAGTGGTGCTTGCCCTGGTTTGATCCCACGATCATTGGTTAAGATTTACGCATTCTCACCACTGGGCCATCTCGGTTAATATTATAATAAGATATTGCATAATACTACAAAGTTTCCGCACGCGGCTTCGCCCGCATTTGGGACGTATGTGCAAAATTAGAACTTGTGACTTTCACTGAAGAATCACGTGCACTAACCATTGGGCTATCGGTTAGTATAAAATGCGTTAAAATAAATATTTTTCTAACTTATACAACCTATTTCATTCTTATCTTATCTCCTTCGGCCTTATTTATATGAGGCTATTTACGTGGGGATTGGGGGGGGGACATTAATAAATCATGTCAAAATAAATTATAGTCAAATATTATAACTTTGCCGATTAATTAATTAAAATAATATATACATATATAAGGCATACTTTATTTACTTATATATTTTATTTACATATATAACAACCGAGATGGCCCAATGGTAAGTATGCGTGAATCTTAACCGATGATCCAATCCAAACCCATATTCCAACCCGGGCAAGCACCATTGAATTTTCATGTGCTTAATTTGAGATTATAATTCATCTCGTGCTTTACCGTGAAGAAACACATCGTGAGGAAACCTGCATGTGTCTAATTTCACTGAAATTCTGCCACATGTGTATTCCACCAACCCGCATTGGAGCAGCGTGGTGGAATAAGCTCCAAACCTTCTCCTAAAAAAAGGGAGAGGAGGCCTTAGCCCAGCAGTGGGACATTAACAAGCTGTTACGAATATTTTATTTATAACAAGATTATATAACAGAAAAGCGTGGAGTTAGTATTAGTTTGTTATCATAGATAATAAAAAAAGAGAATATATAATACACTAGCTGCCCGCACGGTACGGGTAAAATAAATATTTTATCCCGTGCATATTTTAATCAACAAGGTACAAACATTTTCTAATCGATCGATAATCGATATTCGCCCATACAGTACAGTGCTAAGGGCATAAAATAATATATTTATATATTCGGTTATGCGAATTATACTAATATATAACAATCACAATACGTTCCCGATTCAATTCCAATCCAACTTTGACTGATCTATATTCATTGGGATCGAAACCGAACCGATATGATGTTAATGTCATATACAATTGCGTCAAAACCAAACTTAACAATAAACTTTTAAATCAATAGCCGATACTTAAATTAAAGAACAGGAAAACGGATAAACGGCAACGATCACGCTTCAATTCGATTGCGATAAAATGACAATTTGTTAGTACAATTGGACCCCAAAATAGAATCGGGGAATTATCGTAACCATTGTGAATCAGAATTGCAAATTGCGGGTAGAAATCTGTGGTGTACTTTGCACTGGATGTACATACTTCCATCTTTCAAGCTCCGGGCTGCTACTGAGATGCTATCGGCTCGATCTGTGGTATGAATCCAAAACCTCGGGATTTATTACATCTAGCCACCAGCACAACGAGACAGTCAGTTTTATATACCCGCGGTTTTACCTGTGTAGTTCCCGTTCCCGTTCGAATACGCGGACAAAATATAGCCTATGTTACTCGCTGATAATGAAGCTTGCCATTGGTGAAAGAATTTTAAAATCGGTTTAATGGTTCACGCGTTAAAGCGTAACAAACAAACTCACTTGTTTCTACAATATAAAACTAGCGTTAGTTGTTTTTTGAGTTCAGAATCATAATAAAATCTTAGAGAACGTTGACACTCGACGCTTTTCCTCTGCATAACATTGTATGATGATTATATTCCTTAACAAGATCATGACACTCAAGTCATGTCAATAGATTTTCTAGGTGGTAGGGCTTTGCGCAAGCCCGTCTGGGTAGGTACCACCCACTCATCAGATATTCTACGGCAATGCAGCAGTACTTGGTATTGTTGCGTTCCGGTTGAGCCAGTGTAACTACAGACACAAGGGACATAACATCTTCGTTCCTAAGGTTGGTGGCGCATTAGTGATGTAAGAACTGTTAATATTTCTTACATTTTAGTGGTGGAAGACCTTTGTGCAAGCCCGTCTGGGTAGGTACCACTCACTCATAATATATTCTACCGCAAAACAGCAGTACTTGTTATTGTTAGGTTTGAAGGGTGAGTGAGCCACTGTAATTACAGGCACAAGGGACATGACATCTTAGTTCCCAAGTTTCGTGGCACATTGGTGATGTAAGCAATGGTTAACATTACTTACAATGGCAATGTATATGGGTGTTGGTGACCACTTAATATCAAGCCCGTGCTCCTACAAATAACATAAAAAAAATTATAAAAGTATAAAATTTAAGGGGGATGAAACTGCGAAGCGCAGCTTCTTATATATCAACATTATATACCAAAACCTTCTCCGAAACGCGCAACATCTTCTACTTCTTTCTAATTGTGTTTTTAGTAAACATTTGTTTTACTGCGATCGTTTTGTCTTATATTACAATAAAGTACATTGTTATTATAATTTTAATTCTCACGTCTTCACGCATAATAATTAAGTAGGTAAATAACATAATAAAAACAAAATACAACGAACTTACCTAAATACATAACTTATATACTCTTTACAAATATATATAAATATATTGAGCTGGTGTGTATCACGAAAACTACCGTCGCTCGCAAACTAGATACGAATTTAGGAATGATGCTTTGATGACCATAGACAGTAGATATTAAAACGCGGGAGTTTTCGGGAAAAATTAAGATTATCTATGGTACAAGTACATCTGTTTCTCATATGTATTGTTACTAGTTTAGAGCTTTGTCAGTATTCTACCATCAAACGACAATATTTAGTATTGTTATTAACGTTTGCAGGGTGAATGAGCCAGTTTAATTATAGGCACAAGGGATTGTTGTTACTGTAACAGCCTGTGAATGTCCCACTGCTGGGCTAAGGCCTCCTCTCCCTTTTCGAGGAGAAGGTTTGGAGCTTATTCCACCACGCTGCTCCAATGCGGATTGGTGGAAGACACATGTGCCAGAATTTCAGTGTAATTAGATAAGTGTAGTAGTTTACTGGTGGTAGAGCTTTGTGCAAGCTCGTCTGGGTAGGTACCACCCACTCATCAGATATTCTACCGCAAAACAGCAATACTTAATATTGTTGTGTTCCGGTTTGAAGGGTGAGTGAGCCAGTGTAATTACAGGCACAAGGGACATAAAATCTTAGTTCCCAAGGTTGGTGGCGCATTAGCTATGTAAGCGATGGTTGACATTTTTTTCAATGCCAATGTCTATGGGCGTTTGTTGATCACTTACCATCAGGTGGCCCATATGATCGTCCGCCTTCCTATTCAAAAAAAAAATGTGTAGGTTTCCTCACGATGTTTTCCTTCGCCGTCAAACACGAGATGAATGAGCAGTAGGACATTCACAGGCTTTTACTTTCTACGATATAAATGTTTTATGTAGACTAGCCGTGCGAAGCCAAGGGAAGATAATAAAATATAAATAGCTACGAGGTTCCTTGATCCATACAACAGCTTTGTTAAAGAAAAACGCGCGCTAATTCAAGAACCGCCATTTTGTTAATGAACAGAAAGGTAATCATTCATTATTTACGCGACTTGTGATTTGTTGAAACAAATCAATCAAATCAAAGTGTTCAATTGTGTTATTTGGATTTTTGAATGAGTTATTTACATCAACTTGTATGAATTAATGTTCTTTTTTTAAAAATACCAAGTCGTTTTTTTTTTAAATCTGTGTCACGTCTGGATTCTAAATATGTACATATATCGTGCGGTGACGAATTCCGAGTTTATTTATTGTTATAACAGAATCTCAACTTTACAAACAGATAAAAGCCTACGTCCTTATAATATTAGTATGATAAAATCGATGACGTCATATTTACATAGTTTATATAATTGTGAGTTATAATTATAATCATTTATTACGCATACAAGTAACTGGTTAGTAAGAATATTGGGAGATTTGATTTGAAAATGTACTATAGAGTTTGTGAGTGCCGCGTTGGTCTAGTGGCTAGATATAAGATCACGAGGTCCTGGGTTCAAAACCCAAGTGGTGTTAATAAAAGCCTATCGGCTTATGAGAGTGAGGGAATAGATAGTGCGCAGTTCTGTCCTACGCAGTTAGCTTATATCTCTTGAGACTTGGCCGTGGCTGATATAGGTCAGGTATATCAATAGAGTTTGTATATCGAATCGGTAAAAAGTAGTCAATTGTCTATGGTTTAACCTCGATGTCCTTGAACACCATGGAAGTTATTTCAATTAAAAAAATACATTATTCGGCTATTTTGGAAATTGCCTATGATTGTAAAAGATGATATATAAAAAAAAAAACCCGCTGAGTTACGTTCGCCGGTTCTTCTGAGGCCTGAGATGTTTATTTCCGAACCGGTGGTAGATTTATGACAATCAATGAGTAAGTGTAACGTAAAAAAGAATGACAGACTTTTTTATAATGAACACATAATTCATAAAAAAAAAAAAAATATTGTAACATTAAAAAAATGTTTTTTTTTTTTATCACTTGGTGGTAGGGCTTTGTGCTGGTAGGTACCACTCACTCCTCATATATTCTACAACAAAACGGCAACATTTAGTATTATTGTGTTTCAATTTGAGCCAGTGTAACTACAGGCACAAAGGTCATAACATAACATCTAAGCTTAGCTTTGTAAGTAATGGTTGATTACATCGCCAATAATATATGAACATTGATGATTACTTTCTATCAGGCTTATTTGCCAATAACGAAATTATAAAAAAAAAAAACTGTCAATGGAATTAATTTTAATTAGTGTTTAAACTTTAAGGCAACCAGTTAATCAGCGGTTCGTTTTTAACGGTTTACCGTTTCCTAGAAGGATCGCGTGCTATTGTTTCTATGCTTCATAGAATTCGATACGTAAATAAACTCGAAGCAACAGACATAAGTACAGAGCGAAAGAAAAAATATTAACTATAAAAATATACTTAAAAAAATATCTAAAATTATAAAAAAAAAATACTTTTATTATTGTTAAGCATTTAAAATAAGAATACGGATTTTTTTATTAATATTATTTTTCACTTTTATCTGTGAGAATAAAAATAATAATACACAAATTTTGCACAAAAACAAATAATAAAATTACAATTTTCAAAATACATAATGATATATTAAAAGCCGCCTTCATAAATCGAAATCATGCCAAAATACATATTTACCGCCATCCTGTTGCTCTACTTTAGATAACCAAAAACAACACTTGCGTAACTTTTATTTTTAAACACAACACTTCACTCTTTAAAAAAAAATATAAAAAGTTTATGTCATGACTTTGACATTTATATACTTCTAAGGAAGCGGTCAGTACTGACTCCGGGGCAAAAATGATTTGAAATTCGAATTTCGAATGACGCGACTTGGCTGCAAATACAGAACGGTCTGAGCAATATGTATCCCTATGAATACTTAAACCTTTAGATTATTTTTTCTTACCTAATTTGTTTAAATCTAAAATTATTAACAAATTATTTTATCAATTTTAATTTACTACAAAATTGGTTCATGTTCGATTTATTTATTCGTTCAAATAACAATCATTAAATAAAAAATGGTTATAAAATATTTCATCTCTTTTCAATTTTTGTGGAAAGCGCACAATAACGCGCAGTCTAAACTATCGAACGCTCGAGCGCGGTTTGTGTGGGCAGTGACGTCAGACCAACCGGTTCTTGCGTTTTTTGTACGGAGCGGAGAACATTCCGTTGACTTTATGGAATACTCACCTTTAAATATAATAACAACAGGAGATATTTTGGCATGAATATTCTATGATACATTTTCCCCCGTTTCTGGTGTTTGAAGCCGTTATGAGCGCTGAAGCGCTTATTATTTTATGATTTATATTTAAAAAGTAAGTAGAAATACATATTCATTTTTTAAATTACATTTTCTTTTTTTTAATTTCAATTTGTTCTTGACATAAATGCAAGTGTTTTTTGAATAAATTTAGTTTTTTTTAATATTGTTTTTATTTATATATTTGGTACTAAGTTTTAGGCATTTTTGGAGTCAATTATTTTGCACTCACATATCTCGTTCTCTTTTATACAAGAAAAGCTTTCTATTATACTATTTATGTTACAAAGGCAGATTGTGATTAGTTAAGCACTGATTTATCTCTTTCTGTCATTATTGATTTGACATTCGAAAGAAGGAGACAAAGCATTGTTTAACCAATAACCCGCTAAACAACGTTTATAAGTAAAGCGAATTGTGTTTAATTTTAAAAATATAACTTTTCAAAGGAATCTCACTTCGAATCTCACGCATGCAATGTTGATAACTGTACAATTCTGTAATTACTCGAAACTAACCTCAGAAAATGGCCGAGATGGCCAAGTGTTCTAACACATGTGAATCTTAACCGACGATCGTGGGTTCAAACCCGGGCAAGCACCACTGAATTTTCATGTGCTTAATTTGTGATTATAATTCATCTCGTGCTTGACGGTGAAGGAAAACATCGTGAGGAAACCTGCATGTGCCTAATTTCATTGAAATTATGCCACATGTGTATTTTACCAACCCGCATTGGAGCAGCGTGGTGGAATAAGCTCCAAACCTTCTCCTCAAAAGGGAGAGGAGGCCTTAGCCCAGCTGTGGGACATTAACAGGTTGTTACTAGAACCTCAGAAAACGGCCGTGATAAGCGATATTGACGGTAATAATCATAATATTTCACGGACACAGGCATCAAAATAGTATATCACCATAAGTGCATTGTCAACATTTCACGGATGCGTAATGAAATTAGTCCTTACTGAATAGTACGATTACTTTACGGTGAAATGCTATTTTGATCCGTGTATCCTTAAAATATTATAATTATTACGATCAATATCGCATGTCACTGTTTGACATTATATGACTGTTTTCTGCGGTGAGTTCTAAGTTTGTTCTTCCCGTTAGAATCTATATTTCAATCTGATGGTGGATTTATATTGAAATAATATTGTCAAATGTTGATTCAAAGTACTTGAATAAAGATTATTATGGTTTTAATCATTGCACGAATTTCAATAGTAAAGTTTTTATCACACCCATAGACAAGCATAGAAAAAGTAAAGTAACAATCTATAAATGTCTCACTAATGGGCTAAGGCCTCTCAGCCTCGACGACCACGTTCGCCGCCTGAGCTCCTCTATGTTCGGCCGCGCCGATAGAGCGCGATCCCAGTACCTGCCGGGTATCGCGAAATACCACCGGACCCAAGAGGACTACCACGCGACCTCACTCAACACTGATCGTTTCCTCGAGCGACGGGCAAAGACAACACGGACCAACCACTCCGCCACAGACCGCCGATCACCAACGTTTGATCGCTCTACGGCGTGAACCCCCCGATTAGACACCATGGACAATGATCCTACCCGTGACCGTGTGACCCGTCTGTAGTTGCAGACGGCGTTGCCACCGTAGTAGTACGTAGTACGAGTAATTTGTCTGGCAGTTCGTCTGGTGCATTGGTAGCGAAATAAAAGGTAAGGCCTCCCAGTTTAAGGAGAAGGTCTAAAGCTTACCAAGCTGCTCCAATAACTGTTGGATATACTGTGCTATATTATTATTCAATACGTTCGGATTTCAGCGCCACCGTCGTGGGCAATTTGGGCATCCCCACAACCCCAATTGAGATAGAAGTGCCTATAGGTCCATGAATACATTTTTTAAATTCCTTTGTAGATTTGCAATGTAAGATGGTACGACTCATATTTTTCTGATTTTCGGATGGTCCACCTTTTTTGAGGGCTGGTTCCACACCTGAGATAACATCATGGTGTTCTCCTTCACCACTGAGCACGAGACGAATTGTAAACACGAATAAAACAAATGAAAATTCAATTTAAGTGATTTTTGTATCTTTTCCAGGATAAGCCAGCGTTAAAAGAACCTGTCCAGATGTATGTTTTCTCCAGCACAAAGACTAATATCAAATCGTGTTGTTCTGGTTGGATTTCAAGTGCGCGTCAGCCAGTGTAGCAATTGAAGTCTAAATCATATCATCTTAGATCGGTGACCAGTAGCTAATGGTGACCACATTCGACCAGGTCGTATTTGTCGTTTTCTAAAATCAATAAAATGTTTTACAAAATCTGAAACTTTACGTAGGAAATACGCGACCATTAATGCGATGTGTATAGCTTATTATATATATTATATTTTTTATTATTATAAAGTAATAAAAAAATATAAAAAAGATAAGTTAATAAAAATTATATATATATATTTTAATAAAAATCAGTATGTTTTTATATGCGTAAGAAACAAAAAAGTTTTTTTTTTTTATTATCAAACTTAGTTTAATATTAAAAAATATTAAGCTAAATAAATTGACAAGCGTAAGTTTATTCAAGCGCTGTAAGCGCTGTATGTTTATATTCACGGAGGTGTGTAGAGGCCTGCCTTCGACGTCAAGAGAAACAAAATTTAGTTAAAATATTTTTAACGTTCATCAACTGATTTGCTTACAAAACACGTAGCGAAATTGACACGCGCACGTTTATTGTTTAAAGTGAATGACATTTAGTAAAAATACACGTAATAATAACATAAATATACTCGTAACTTTTATGCAATTATATTATTTATAAACTAGCAGAACACGCGGCTTCGCCAGCGTGGTATACAGTGGTGACGAAAATCCTTCAAAATCTATCATTTTTACGTACACAATGTGTATTTCAATTATGAATATGAAAAAGACATATTAATTTGAAGATATTGTGCAGTTGTAGTTTCCTCGTTCGCATGTGGAGCTTAAGGTCTCCATGCATAACGATTTTTTTTTATATATGCGCCGGGATGGCAAATGACTCTACTCCACCTGATGGTAAGTGGTAGTAGAGTCCAAACGCGACGACGGCCAGTACAGTCGGGAAGAATGTTCTGTACTAGCCGCCTTCGCCTTGCCGGCCCGCAAGATGCCTCTTCACGCCTCGTTTGAAGGAACCCGGGTTGTAAGAGGAGGGGAACACGTGAGCTGGTAAGGAATTCCATTTTATGGAAGTGCGACAAAGAAAGGAGTTGCCAAATTTCTTTGTTCGCGATGGAATTGATGTCACAGTTAGGCGGTGATATCGAGAGCCAGCTCGCGTAGACTTATGAAGGAAGGGGGAAGCAGGAATAAGAGAGAATAATTCCTCAGAGCACTCGCCGTGATACAGTCGATAGAAAGCGCTCAGCGCTGCTATCTCTCGACGCAATTGTAAAGGCTCGAGGGTGCTTGTGACCTTTACATCGCCAATAATGCGGACTGCACGTCGCTGCAACCGGTCCAAGGCCTCCAGTAGCTACTTAGCGGAGCCATCCCAAAGGTGCGAGCAATATTCAACGCAATACCGTACCTGTGTTTTATTCGATAACACCCAATCGAGCTTTTAAGCCTTCGTAGGCTTGGCGTGATGTTATAATGTACACAATCCACTTCCCAAGCACGTTTCTTGGTGGTAAGGCTTTGTGCAAGCCCTGGTCCAGGTAGGTCCCACCCACTCATTATATATTCTTCCGCTAAACAGCAATACAGAAGTTAAATAAACTAAACAGGAATATAATTCATCTCGTGCTTTACGGAGAAGGAAAACATCGTGAGGAAACCTGCATGTGTCTAATTTCACTGAAATTCTGCCACATGTGTATTCTACCAACCCGCACTGGAGCAGCGTGGTGGAATAAGCTCCAAACCTTCTCAAAAAGGGAAACATCTCAGCAGTGGGACATTTACAGGCTGTTACGGAACAGGAATAGTTTCTCCGATCCGTGCTGAGGACGGCCATCGCAGTGGTTTTAGTGGATAAGAATCCCACATAACCCGGTTCCACCCCATGGGAACCTCTCACTGTCTCTCTCGAATGAACTAGCTAGATTTACTAACTTGTTAATTCAAGAGAGACAGTACTTCATTTTATCCAAATACATCTTAAAAATAGGTCATCTCCTTGCATCGGATGCTTAGGTTAGTAAAACATATGTAAATTAAAGTACGTTCCAAATTTGAATTTTATAAACTCATTTATATGTCCGTTGATTGTCAATTAGAACAAGCGATTTTTTTATTAGTTTCATAATATTCATATGTTCACTACATTTCTTCCGCTTCAAAAAATTTAAGTAAAAAAAAAACTCCAAATGAAACTTAATCTGACGCGTAATTGCTTATTGAACAGTTCATTGGGTATTCATTCAATCTCGGGCCATCATGGTATTCAAGCGATCCAGTGACGTTCCCTGAAGAGACGGACCGTTGGTATCTTAGTGAATAATTGGGTGCACATTCAGCACCGGCGAGTCCCACATAGGCCCCTCTCCCAACTCCACATGGAGTGTGGAGGAAACTGGTATTTTTTTATATATATTAATAAATTGGCGGTCAGGCAGATAAGTCTCGTGATCGTATTTAAATGTAAGGTTTGTTTTGTTTGTATGTTAATTGCAATATATATATATATTATTATTATAAATGCAAAATTAACTCAGTTACGCTTTCACGTAACCACTGAACCGATTTTGATGAAATTCGGTATGAAGAAAGCTTGAACTCTGAAGAAGGACATAGTTTTATACCTAACAGCAGCTGCCCCCCCCCCTCCTTAACATACGAGCGAAGCTGCGGGCAAATCTTAGAATACATAAATTCGTATAAAAAAAGCACAAAAATTTGTTAAGTAAAAAAAAAATATAATGCCGTACTCGAATAAATTATACAATACAATGCAATACAAATGCTCTTTGTTATACAACAATGAAACTAAAATTAAATACCGACAATTATCACGCGGAAGATACGAACTGAAGGGTGATTGCTCCAATGTAACTATAGGCACAAGTTATCATATACCTATTGAATATGAGAAACTTAATACAACTTATATTTAAAAACAAATTTTAGTAAATTTATTTTGCAGGAACATAGAATGTTTTTTTTTTATATATAGAATAGAAAGGCGGACGAGCATGTGAGCCACCTGATGTGTACGTGGTCACCAACGCTCATAGATATTGGCATTGTAAGAAATGTTAACCATCGCTTACATCACCAATGCGCCACCAACCTTGGGAACTAAGATGTTATGTCCCTTGTGCACAGGCACAAGCCCGTGTAATTACAGAATTACACGGGCTCACTCACCCTTCAAACCGGAACACAACAATACCATGCTACCCAGACGACCTTGCACAAAGCTCTACCACCAGTAAAACTGTTTCCTTTGCTTTGATACGCGCAAAATGTAAAGCAATTTAAAAAAGTAGATAAGGAATCAATAAATAATTTAATTTATTACACTCCATATTAATATTAGCGGTTGTAATCA
The DNA here is from genome assembly GCF_905147045.1 of Nymphalis io. NCBI lineage: Eukaryota > Metazoa > Arthropoda > Insecta > Lepidoptera > Nymphalidae > Nymphalis > Nymphalis io. The sequence continues at coordinate 4,858,019 of NC_065917.1, read as the reverse complement.
TAAATTCTATCAATAGTTCTAAATAGTAGAATATCTTAGTTGCTCGTTTATATTTTGCAGTGAGTTCTTACTTAAAATCAATATAACATATCGATAATAATATTCTTTATGTATTTAATTGTATAGGTTTTTATTAATTTAAAAAAAAACAAATATTTTCATTCTTAGCTCTCAGAGTTGCCAGTATTAAAATGTATTATTCTCAAAAAAAGGTTCTATAAGATTTAACAAAGTAATATTTTTGTAACAGATTTTTTGATGCTAAAATCACGTAAGAATATTTTTAACAATAATAATTGCTTTAGTATTGTAATAGATCAAATCATAACCGACAAATATACTGAGCTATCTTTCTTTTTCGAACGTATTAGATAAACTGGTGGTAGGGCTTTGTGCAAAATCGTCTGGGTAGTACCACCCACTCATCTGATATTCTACCGCAAAACAGCAGTACTCGGTATTTTTGTGTTCCGGTTTGAAGGGTGGTTGAGCCAGTGTAATTACAGGCACAAGGGACATAACATCTTAGTTCCCAGGGTTAGTGGCGCATTGGCGATGTAAGCGATGGTTAACATTTTTTACAATGCCAATGTTTATGAGCGTTGGTGACCACTAACCATTAGATGGGCCATATGCTCGTCCACTTACCCATGCTATAAAAAGAAAAAAATAAAAAATAAACACGACATCTCTTTCACACAACACGGCAATATTGTGCAATGTTAAAAACACGTATGTGTGATGTTGCGGAATGTACTTTTTATTTGTCTTGTTGAGGTATAATATATTTAACATAAAATTATTGTGTCTATACTTTTTAAAATCATTGACTTACGATATCAAAATTCACATGCATGCTTTCGAGAACGAGTTTCTATGCGTCATCGTTTTGAAGCTTATGTTTTGTTTTTAATTTTATAAAACTTTTTAATTAGTATGAAAAAACATTGAACATTTCTATAAAATAGGTACTCAAGTCTATGTAATCATTGGACAAAAAGATTAATCAAAATTAGCCCTAACGTCTGAACTAGCTCCGATTTTAGTTTTTTTTTAATATGGCAGCACTATTAATAAAGTGTTTATATTTTGTAAATGTCAAACAACAAATTGAAAACAAACGATTTAACTCAGTTCTAGTAGAATATTATTGAATGATATTAAAAATTTTTTAGTTAAAAATGAATGCGGATCTAATTACATGCCAAACTTGCTTAAGCCGCGACCGTCACTTATATCCTTTAAAAAAATTTGAACTTTGGCTGAACGACATGAATATTCCCATCAATATTGTGAGTAAAAAATATCAAAAAAAAAGAACTCAAATAAAACCTATTTAGTGCAGTGAATTATCTTTTTATTTTAATAATTTTTTTTTAGTTCGATAACAATGGCGGTGTGTGCTGGGAATGCAAAGCTTTAATTAGGAAGTTTGCTAAGTTTAAGTTACAAGTTTTAAAAGCGCAGAAGCTATTAACATCTAATAAAACGGTGAATATTTCTCTTACATCTATGTATTATATGAACCAAATAGAATGGCTTGTCGATAGTAAATATTTTTAAGTTAATACTTTACTTTTAATTTTTATTTTAATGTAATGCTATTTTAACTTAAAAAAAATAGTTACACACTATAATGTTAATTTTAATATAATAAATTTATGAGATATTCTAAATTTATTAAAACAAAATATCATATATTGTTAATTCAATGATATACATATAATGCAATCAATTTTTTTACTTTATTACCAAACAATACCAATGACATTCTGAAACCGATTATATTTTTACCAAATCAAATACAATATAGACATATATAATTATTAAATTTATTAAGTGAAGTACATAAATAAGTATTTCTAACAATAATAAGAATAATTCTTTATCATGTATACTTAAGAATATAAAGAGAAAATATTTGGATTTTTAAAGAGGAAGGTGGATGTGCGACAGGCCTGCTGATGGTAAATGGTCACCATCATTAGAAATATTATCAGTTACATTGTCAATGTGCCACCAACTTTGGGAACCAAGATGTAATGATAAAATGCCTTTAGTTACACTCACCCTTTAAAAGTGATACATAATACAAAGTATTGCTGTTTAGTGTTAAAATATTGCCTACCAAGATGGGCTTGCATTAAGCCCTACCTAATAACTTTAAATAAAAAATAAAATTAATTGATTTCTATTTTTTCCAGAATAAAATTTTAAGTACCCTACGAAGCGACACAAAATGTTTATTTGACTATATTTATAATTATGATACAGATAACATTGATTCTGATATAGAAATAAAAATAAAATCCATGAAAGAAGAAGATCTAGAAAATTCGGATAATAATAACAGTAATATTGAGTCGGTAGACGAAAAAGACTATAAAGAATTAAAATACAAAGGAAATGATAATTGTGAGGAAACTAATTATGATAATATTAATTTAATAAGTCCAGATATATCACAAAATAAAAGTAACAAAAAAAAATCTAATCACAAATCAATGAAACAATTGTCAATAGAAAGTAAAAGAATAGAACAGAAAATTGAAACGATAACATTCACAGAGGAAGAAATGATGAAAAATAGAGAACATAAGAGAAGTCAGCCGAATTTCAAGAAGATACCGTACAAATGTGATTCGTGCGTACTCGGTTTTACAAGGAAGGAAACTTATTTATTACATAACGAGAAAAAACATGATGAGGTATATTATATACATATATTATCAACTCCGTTGATACATTAATTACAGTGTAATTACAGGCAGGCAGGCAGGCAGGGACCATCTTAGTTCCCAAGGTTGGTGGCGCATCGGTGATGTAAGAGATGGTTAACATTTCCTACAATGCCAATGTCTATGGGCATTGGTGACAACTTACCATCAGATGGCTCATATGCTCGTCCACCTTCCTATTCTATAAAAAAAAAAAACTTTGTACATTACTGATGCAATGATTCGATCATTGTGATGTTTTATAGTTGCTACATTGGTTTGGTGACAGGTAGATTCCTGGGTCCTGGGTTGAAATCTCAGATCAGGCAAATAATGAATTATTTAAAATTAATTCTTAAGTTGGGATTATGGACAATCCCATGCTTCGAAGAACATGTATAAGGTCATATGCCTAAACTCTTTTCTAGTTGAATTGGATTTGCCGCCCATCAGATTATGAGAATGTGTCTGTGCTTATACATACATTTGTGTACTATAATATGTCCTGCACAGTTGGCTAGCTTCCCTTAAATGATTGTGGCGTTATAGGTCATGATAACAAAAAATACTTTTAATAATAATAATAATTTATTTATAGATAAGAATCCATAGTGTTATTTACAAGCTTAAAAAATATGTATTTACTATTATAATTGTTTTAATTGTCTATATTTAGTATACATAAGGGATCTAAAACAACGAGTGTCTGATTTTACTTTTTTTCAGTCTATAGGACCCCACACGTGCAATGTTTGTTCAGTACGTTTTTCGACCACAACTTCGCTCCTAAGTCACCGTCAAAGACATTACACCTTATATAAGTGTGTGTTGTGTAAATACGAGGCGTCCTTACTTAAAGCCGCTGTCAAACATTGTATGATGAAACACGATAAAGATGAACAGGGCCGCATACATTGTTCCCAGTGCTCTGTGACAGTTGGGTGAGTATCGATACATTTTATATAATTATCTATTTTAATAACCATAACTTGAAATAGAATTCAAGCACATATAAATTTCATCTCCCACTCTTTCGTCCTTAGGGTTTGAAATTTAAATGGGAAGTTTATTGTCACGATGAAAAAGAATTTTCCAAATTCCAAAAAATGATAGAGTTCTGGGGTAACTATATAAAAAAATAGCTCCTACTTTTTTTGGCATTTTTTATTTATTGAAAATGAATAAATGGGCACACTGATGATATGGGTAATGTCTATGGGTGGTGGTGACCACTTTGCAAGTCTGCCTACCTATTTTGAACAACAACGAAAATCACCTGACGGTATGTGTTCATCATCACCCATTGCCATTGGCACCAATGTCTATCAGCGGCAATGTCTATGGATGGTGGTTACCACTTTTCCAGTCCATGTACTGACTTAAAAAAAATAAAAACATATTTATATACAAGTAAAGTTACAATTGTTTTATTTCAGGACAGCTGACGAACTAACAGAGCATATGAATACGAGCCACACGTTAAAATGTAATCAGTGTGGAGAGAAGTTTAAAGGAAAACACACCTTAAGGACACATTATGTGTGAGTTAAAATGGCTTGAACAATATTTTTATTTTAATCACATTATACTCGACACAAAAAATATTTACTATCCATTTAGCCCTTCGATTCCAAAGACTTTAAGACCTTATATTGCTTAAAGCCGTCAAATGTGAAATTGATAGGGTTGCCATACCAAAAAAAATTCCAACAATTTTTTTTTAAATGGTAACGAAATAATTAACTCTTTTTATTTTAAATTTCAGACGTATTCATTCGTCGAACCGCGCGTTCACATGCGACGTTTGTTCGAAAACGTTCAACACGAAGTCGCGCCTCGAATCACACATCACTACTCACAATAACACACTAGCTAAGAAGCTCGCATATTGCTGTGTGTGTAAAGTACAATATAAAAATATATATGTATATAGGAACCATTTGAAGAACAGTGCCAATCATTCTGAGAGACTGTGAGTATTTTCTTTATTGAACGGTGTAGTTTTCTCTGTGGTAGGCCTTGTGCAACACTCATCAGATATTCTAACTCAAAACCTGTCTGAAAAATTGTGCCTGTATTGTATTGTGGCTCACTCACCATTAACACCGTAGCACAACAATAATAAACTATGCTAATTGGCAGTAGAATATGTATTGTTGTACCTACCCAGACAAGCTTCTACAAAGCCCTATCACCAAGTTTGGCCTGCCTGTTTGGTTTAGTGGCTAGCTTATAAAATAGCAGATCCCCAAGTTCTTTAATTCAAACCCTGAATAAGTTCAGTAAAAATATTAACTGTTTCTATCTTTCTTTGTTTTCTTCTGAAATCTTAAAGGCCCCCCGTCAACCAGGGGCCTGATTTGACCTAAAGCATAAAATGTTTCTTGATAATACAAAAAATGCTGTAAATAAATTTAAACAGGCTGTAAAGACATTGCTTTTTTATATATATTATTTATATTTATTTAAAATATAGAAGTTAAGTTGATCAGTGCACCTCATTTCATGTCCTTCACCCAAAGGTTGTCCGGAAGAGATCACTCTTTTAGAGATGAGACCGCCTTTTGTACATTAATAATTTCCTTTTTTTATGTTTGTGTTTAAAACTGTATGTTTCTGTAACTCTTTCGGTGTACAATAAAGCATATTCTATTCTATGTTAAGTTTTTAGGGCCCCCAACAATAGGGGCCTGATGTTACAACTAAAGTATGTTATGTCGCTTGGATATGATTTGATTGCAATGTTTATGTGTAACGTTTTTGTTTGTTTCAGATACCACTGTAAGGATTGTAACAAGAGATTCGCTTCTAAAGTCTACTGGCAAAAACATTGTGACTTCTATCACTTGCATAAGTCAGCATTCAAGTGTGATGTTTGTAATAAGGTAATAATAATATCCTCCAGACAGATTTCTGCCACGGTGGTCAATCTCAAGAGAGATTAAGCCAACTGCACAGGAGATATTATAGTGCACAAGTGTGTGCGCAAACACTGGTGCACTCTCTATTTCCTAACTCTCATAATCCGATGGGACGGTAATCCGACACGACCGGAAAGAGTTAGACGCAGGACCGACGGCTTTACGTGCTTTCCGAGGCACGGGAGTGAACACACTTCCACTTTCCAGACTCTGGGATGCTACTGAAAATTTTCTGACAGAAAAACCCAATAAGTTTTATACTGGCCCGACCTAGGAATCTGAACCCAGGACCTCTGGTCTGCGGCCTTACATCAAGCCACTAGACCAACGAGGCAGTTAATAAGGTAATACTGATTGCTATGTATATATGTCCAGTTAGAATATGTTTTTTTTTTTTATTTATAATTTATAGGCTGTCTAGTTAATGAACTGACATGATCTTGTTGTATAATACTTTTATCTTAAACGATGATTGCAGTTTTAAAACCAAGAGCTTCGACATAGCCCCAGTAGTCTTCTTAAGAATGCTCGTTGCGACCGAAATCGGTCAGGTGAATTAATTTGAGAATTTGAGTTTATTTAAATTTATGCCTTGAAGCATTTAATAATATGTTCAATTTTTTTCAGCTCTTCATGTCAGATTGGCGGTTAAAGAATCATAAACAGAAACACCACGGACTCAGTCGGACTAGAGATCATATTTGTAATATATGCGGTAAGAAATTCTATGTAAGTACATATATATTTTTGTTATACATAAAGAGTGTAGAGGTATCTCATTCAGCCAACGGTGTCTACCGAAATGTACGATATAAAACAAAAAATAAAAAAACATTGCACAATTCTCTTTACAAAAATTATGTTATAAAGTAAATATCTCTCTTCATAAGTGATTTCTTCCAACCCATAGATTATATTATGAGTTTATATATTATACCAATATACTTTTTATATACATGTTTATTTATTTATTATAATATCAACACCAACAAGACGTACACTAATAAATACAATTGAGTCTTTAAACATGACGTTATACAAATCAAATGTCTCCTAAATTATAAGTGTTGCCAACTATACACATATCAACATTACGAGTTGACAATAATGATTATTTTAAAAATTAAAATATTTATAACAAATAGAAAAGATATTGACTATTAAATTATTATATTAATTATCATATTATTGGTATAAAATGAATAAAATAAATATCTGAGAACATTTAAAATTTTTGAATATTATTTGATTAAAAGCACAGAAAAGTAAGAGGTACATTTATAAAGAAAAAGAAGTTAAAAACAAAAATTTATACATTATTATTGAGGAAAAAAAAATAGATAATGTTTTATATTTTTATGGAATATACAATTTAATGAAAGAGAACTGTTAACCCTTTGACATTAACAATCTTATTTATAAACATTGCTTAGCGTATGTTTAGTAAAATACTGATTTTGACATTATTGAGACTGCCTAGTTGGTCTAGTGGTTACCTGTAAGGCCGCAGACCCGGAGGTCCCAGGTCAAAAATTTATTGAGTTTTTCTGTCGAAAATTCTCAATAGCAGCCCGGAGTCTAGAAGTTGGAAGTGAAGGATACTAAAAGAACGTAAAGCTGTTGGTCCTGCCCCTCTAACCGGTCGTGTCGGATTGCCGTCCCATCGGATTATAAGAGTTAGGGAGTAGAGGGTGCACCTGTGTTTGCGCACACACATGTGCACTATAATATCTCCTGCACAGTTGGCTAATCTCTCGTAAGATTGGCCGCCGTGGCCGAAATCAGTCTGGAGGATATTATTTTCATTATTGATTAGACATTCAAAATAAGAAGACACAGCATTGCTTAAATTATCACCCGCTGAACAAAGTTTATAAGAAGGCAATAAATTGTTATTTATTTTAGACACTATCAACGCTCCGAGGTCATCAATTGACTCATTCAGAAGAACGAACTTACATGTGCGAAGATTGCGGTGATACATTCAAACAAAGGCCAGCCCTGTATACACACACGAAACTCGTTCATAGAGGCGTTAAACGAATAAAAAATAATTAATAAATATATCTATTAAACATTCGTTGTTTTTATTTTAATATTGGCAACACCAGATAAACGTCTTGCATGATTATATGCCAAGTAGTTACCGTTTAGTGGAGATGTTATGTACGTTTTTCTGTATGTATGCAATTTTTTAAGGAATTCCAGCAATGCCAGTTTTAAAGGAATAACTTACATGCTTATTTAACCAATAAAAGTACAGCTTGTGTTAGGAGCGGGAACAATAGCCCTAGGGATCAGTAAATCATTACTTACTTACGTACTTTAAGCTTTATGACCACAACAAAGATTAAAAAAAAATGAACCAACATGGATACAACCTAATTATGAGTAGCATTCAAATTTGGCGACCTTATATCGCTACATAGCGATCTCTTCCAGGAAACCAACGATGTAACGAGGTAGGTAACATAGACAACATAAATCTATAAAAGAAACTAATAAATAAATGTCATAATAAATATAAAATACACGTATATACTATTTTTTTTCTTATAAGCCCTTAAATATTTTAATGGTAGTAATTATTATGATTAACATATAAAGGTTTATTTGTAAAAATTTTAGGTTGTATGGACAACAAAAGAATACTCGTCATTCCTTTAGCTTAAGGAAAGTGCTTGTTTGTCTTTAGGTCTTACCTTAAATTTGAAATTCCAAACACTGGTGAAAACATTTTTACTGGTGGTAGGGCTTTGTGCAAGCTCGTCTGGGTAGGTACCACCCACTCATCAGATATTCTACCGCAAAACAGCAATACTTGATATTGTTGTGTTCCGGTTTGAAGGGTGAGTGAGCCAGTGTAATTACAGGCACAAGGGACATATAATCTTAGTTCCCAAGGTTGGTGGCGCATTGGCTATAAGCGATGGTTGACATTTCTTACAATGCCAATGTCTAAGGGCGTTTGATGACCACTTACCATCAGGTGGCCCATATGCTCGTCCACCTTCCTATAATAATTCTATAAAAAAAAAAAGTCAAACAATTAACTTGGTAAACAAATGAAAAAGAAAATGTTTTAAATATTACAACAAATATATTATTGTTATTTTGAAAATGTTAACTATATTTGTATCATGATTTATTTTGGAAATAATACACAATTATTTAGTTTTAGTTAAATTAAACTTAATAAATAAATTTAAAAAGCTGGAACTCTTCTGTTACTGATAGTGTGAAAGTACCAATTGTAAATTATATAGAAAGTATTTCGTGAACCAGAATTCTATAAATTTATTTCTAATAATCCTTCTAGTAACTTCCCATTTAATATTTAAGATATTAATTTTAAATAAGATTTTTTAACACTCATTTTAATTTAGAGGTATTTTAGTGTGAAGAAGCTGACAAAATTCGATCTTCAAATAATGACAAGTATAAAATGACGTTATGTAATCTGTGGTACACTTAACATTGTACAATATGTTTAGTCTGTACAATGGTACAAGCCTTGTAGATTATAGGCTGTAGACAATTTACAATTCAAAAGCATTTGGAATTCGTTATTCTGTTAATCGTAATACAATATTACAATATGAAGACAGGTTGGAAGATACTTTCGCGCGATACGATGAAGCTATCCAACAGGAACCCTCTATATTGAATCCATTATTCTGAGAATATATAAATACAGATAAAAATAGGTAGGCTATTCGAATTTTACCAAAATGACAATCTTGAAAAAAAATACATAACGATTAGATATAAGATAGGGTGATATATATAGTGATTAATCACACTATCTTGCTTAGAATATACCTCTGGTGTTTTTAATGTTTCTGTTTCATTGAGATGGAACCGACAACAGGTATCCTTTTTTTTCGAAATTTTTTTTTGTCCTAATTTAACTTGGCAGAATGAGTTAGGGATATTTTTTTTGTCAATAATATTTTGACTTAATTGATTTTTTCCATACTATTTTAGTAGGCATAAATATAGTTTAAGCTAATGGTTTTTGGCCCTAATTTTGATTTGCATAAAGTTTTAAGGCATATTGTCTAATAGTTATTAGGCATAAAGATCAAAAGGCATAATGGAAACATACTTTTGTTAATTATACATAGTTATTTATAATTTCCATGCAAAATATACAAGTATTTATGTTACAATAGTTTAATAATTTCTTTAACATGCTTTAAAAGCTAAAGAAATTACCATAAGTAAAATTCAGGCATTTAGCATATATTGTAATGTTTTTTTTTTTAAATATTTCTGGGAGGGCAAATGACTAGTCCACCTGAAAGTAAGTGGTAGTAGAATCCAAATGTGACAAAGGCTAGTAGTCGGGAAGAATATTCTTCACTAGCTGCCCCCGCCTTGCCGGCCCGCAAGATGACTCTTCGAAGTTTTGTTGTTGGTTTACTATAATTATTAACAATAAATACATTATTTCCTAAATTAAAATGTTTAGCAATAGCTTGTACATAGGCAAGTTTCGGAGAGAATACATTTCTATTGTTGATGATTTTTTCAAGGTGATTATGTTTGTCTGTGTATTTCTAAATAATTTGATGTTTTATTTCTTGAGGTGTTTGCCAAAAAATAAGATCCAGGATGGTGCCTTCCTACAAAATGTGCGAATCTATTTCTCGATGCTTTGGATAATTTTGTGTTCTAGGTATATTTTCTTGTGTTAGTTGGTATGTACTTCAGACTTTGGGTGGGAATTGTGGTGGTGTACTTGCAGTTCCCCACACATCATTCCGATCAAATCATTTTGCAATAGTTTCTGTAACAATCAAATTATATAATTATATATATTTATTTAAAGACTTTTGACCACTACAATTTGTTGTAGGAACAAAAGGCGGACTTAATGTATATTATATAGTAAATATAAATTATTTCATGAACACCATTATAATTATGTATTAGTATTACCTGCTTGTGGAAATATTTCTCCAATCGTTGAAATAAATTGTCCTTGTTCTGCGTAGCATTTTCCTGGTCTAGTAACGCCAGGGTCCGCTTTCCTGCATCTATTCCTGCACTTTGCCCGATCTAAAGCATCCTCCTTGGTGAGACCGTGCTCTCTCATGTCGTCCCTCACGACATCGAGCCAGCGCTTCTTGGGCCTGCCGCGGGATCTAGGGCCTTCGACAACAAAGTCCAGGCATCCGTTTTCGACATAGTCGGTAGGTTTGCTGCTAATGTGGCCAAACCAACGTAGTTGAAATAAATTGTCCACTTCGGTTAAAAAAGCGTATATACATTTTATTTCCATGGCAAATGATATAATATTTCCTTATAATTGTTGATAGGATTTTTTTTGTACTTTATGGTATATAATTTGTCCGAGATGAAAATTGTATGTTTTATTGTTTTAATTGTATTGTATCCTTTTATGGTTGCAGTTTCGAAAATTTGTCTGGAATATATATGTGCAGTTTTTTCAAAGTCCATCAGTATGAATCTTTGTAATAAATATAAATTGATTCCTTAACAGTACTCAATAATTGGTGTTTATAATGTATTCTAGGTGTTTTTACCTTGTTGGTGCATAGCGCAAATACCAATGGATATGTTTGTGAACGTACCCGTGTATTGTATAAAGTTGATAAAAAATGTTTTGGTACATTTTTGAATATTCCATCCATCATTATAAACTTAGACATGCTTAATAATCATAAGTTTTTTTGTTGTAAATATTTTTCTTCTATTTGTATCGTATTTTTTGTCAATAATGATTATCTGATTAAGTACGACTTTCCATTTACGTCCCTCGAATTGAGGGGGGAGAGGAGCTGGGTTACTTCCTTAAAAGAAAAGGGTTCTGGTTTTTTTTTATATATTTGTTGTTGGGATTCATACAGTGAAGCTGTCAATATCAATGAAAGAGTTGGATGATATACCTTTGGTCTGCAAAGTTGAGCTTAAAATCGATTGTCCCGCTTGGATTATATCTTATTGACTCATAAACGAGGTGATCTTTATGAGCAGTTTTTGAAAAATGTATGATGAGGAGTAATAACCTAGTTTCTTGGCAGTTTCTTGCCTCCTTCGCGATTGATCCTTTATTGTGAGGGAGAAATATTTTCTTGATATTGCAATTTGCTTTCGATTTCCGATAGCGCCGAATCGACTTCCATCTGCATGCGGCTCTTTTCCAAGTTTTTTTAAGTTGTGACTGTTCTAGAACGCATTCGAAACAATGTCATTCCTATTCTGGGCTGTGCTGCCATCTAAGAATAATACATCATTGGGATAATGTCCTAGTAACTTGTTTAAATAATCTCTCTCTCGTCTCGTCGAAACAGTAACACGTCGCTTAATTGCTTCCCATGTTGTGAATTGTAAAGGTGTGGATGGCAAGTTTTGTCTAAAAATAAAGTACATTGGCGTTGAGCGAAGTCACCAGTATAGGCAATAAGACGAGATGTTAAATTTTTATTGAAGTTTTGCACTTCTCAGGTCAGTATTTTATGATAACATAATCACGACGATCACATTTTGTGTGTTTTGTTGTTTGATATATTATCCGTCATGTTTTATTATAGCAGTCCGTTTCAACCTCAAATCCATCGAAATGGACTTGAAGACTAGGATCGCTCATGAAATCCGGGCAGTCTTCTATACTTCTATACTAATATTATAAAAAGGTAAAGTTTGTGATGTTGTAGGGGGTAATCTCTGGATCTACTGAACCGATTTTTAAAATTCCTTTACCAATAAAATGCCTAATTTTTTGTGAGTGTCATAGGTGTCATGGTATTCGGATGTCGTGGCCAACGCGACTTTTGACAGACTTTTGACAGTACTAACCGAACCACAATCATAATTTCTTCACAAATAAAAATGTTTACCGCACAACGAAGTGTACGGGTAAGCTAGTTAAGGATAAGTAAGGATAGTGTAAGCTAATTTAAAGCAATTGCGTCGCGAGATAGCAGCACTGAGCGCTTTCTATCGTCTGTATCACGGCGAGTGCTCTGAGGAATTATTCTCTCTAATTCCTGCTTCCCCCTTCCTTCTTAAGTCCACGCGAGCTGGTTCTCGATGTCACCGCCTAACTGTGACATCAATTCCATTGCGCACAAAGAAATTTGGCAACTCCTTTCTTTGTCGCACTACCAAAGAATGGAATTCCTTACCAGCTCACGTGTTCCCCTCCTCTTACAACCCGGGTTCCTTCAAACGAGGCGTGAAGAGGCACCTTGCGGGCCGGCAAGGCGGGGACGGCTAGTACAGAACATTCTTCCCGACTGTACTGGCCGTCGTCGCGTTTGGACTCTACTACCACTTACCATCAGGTGGAGTAGAGTCATTTGCCATCCCGGGGCATATAAAAAAAAAAAAAAGCTAGTTAAGGATAAAGCCAAATATTGACTTCAAAATTTTGTATGAGGTATTTTCTTTTCCATTTGGACCAAGTAGAGTAAAATCATCACTTGATGTCTTCAAAGATTTCTATTTTATCTTCTCGATTTTCAATTTATTATTTATTATATTATTTATTTGTTTTAATTTGTTTGCGCCACAAAACTTGAAAACTGTCTGCCTGAACAAAGCCCTACCAGCAAGTTGTCTGTGATTAATTCATCAACTGTGTAAATTCTTTTTTTTTTATTATTATTATAATTGGGAAACATACAGTATACATCACATACATTATACAACAATTAAATCGTTCACACACCAATTTTCAAATCAATTTTCAAATTTCCAATCTTTTGTGGTATTTTAATTGTTTCTCAAATTTTTAGACGCCAGGCTGCTTTCATTGGACGGAAAAATGTCACATCTAGAGGCTGCGTGACATGTGTTGAATTTGTCGGTAAACAGAATTTATATCATAATTCTTACAGATGCATGAAATGTCAAACCATGAACATATCCTGTCCCCAAGGACAGATACTATTGCTTACATTTCAAATCTAAATTACAATAAGGTTTGCTTAATACTACAATTAAAAGGTCAATTACACCAATTTAAAAGAAATGAAAATGCTCATGCCTCTAGCATGCCTCATGCAGCCGGTGATTCTCAACAGCCACGAACTCGCTCGTGGCTCGTTCGAAGGGTGTTTGTCCCTGGCGTGTGCCCGCTAGAACCATCCCGTCGCGGACGCAGCTGCTGGAGGTGGTGTTAGTGAAGAAGGGACAGTAGATGCTGATATTGCTAAGAGTAAATGCCGTCATGCTCAAATAAATTGTTTGGCGAAAACATTGTATTTAAAAAAAAGGTACCTTGTATAGAATAAAAGAGAATAAAATCCAACATAATTTCATCTGTGGCAAAAATTTGGGATACATAGACTGTTCAGAATCTCTGGTTGGGGTTAAGAGAGAGTTTCCAGCTTGACCAATGACAGCAGTCAAACCCATTATGAACAATACTTCTGAAGCTGTGAGAGTTTGTCTGCTGCTTGGAACACCACTAGTAGCACGTATTGCCAAGGCTTTCTTCTTAGTTTTAGCTTTCTAGTTTGCCCACACTGGACATTATTTTTCTGTTAAATTAAATTAAAAAATTATTGGAAAACAAAAGTCAAAGCCAATTCCGTACTGATTATCCTAAACTTCGAAGGTCCAAGATGAAATTTTATAAAAAATTTAGAATGAGCAAGAATACATTTGACTACTTATTAAACGAACTGAATAGTGAGTTGAAAAAAAAAGACACGGCCATGAGAAAAAGCATACCATCTGTTGAACGTCTGGCAATGACATTGAGGTGAGTAATTGTTTTTATAGTTAAATATTTTTAAGTGCTTAGAAAATATAATTAGTTCCATCTACCGGGACAGACTCACCGGGCTGATGAAATTAATTTATAAAATATAAAATACGGATGCAAATTAAGAGGCCGTACCTACCTGGTTTTGCTCGCGGCACTAGCGCCACTTTCATTAAAAACAATGTATCTTTTTATTTAAGACATAAATAAAAAATATCTTATTATATTTATGAAAGTGGCGCTAGTGTTGCGAGCAAAACCATGTACGGCCTCTTAATTCATTAACAATAAAAAGTAAGATTATGATTGTGGGCACGTGGCCTCCAAAAAAATTGACCCACCTACATTTTTGTAAAAAAGCTATCGTATGGTTTTAAACTACCACATATTTATATTTTTAAGATTGATAATGAAAAAATGCAATTGTAGTATTGTACAAAAACAGAAATAGTGCGCAAAAAATAGGTTTTTAGGTAAATATGTGACAAAACACGAAAACACAAACGATTATGCCGTTTGTTTTTAAATTTGGGTGCCTAAATCTTACTTTTATAGGGAGTGTTTCCTCCTCTTGACCTAATCACTGCCTGCATACGCCTATTAAGTGACCTGATTAGCTTTTTAATGTCTTCCTGTGGGGTCCGTTGCCATTCTTCAGTTAGGGCAGCTTCCAGTTGATTCAGGGTTTCTGGAATTGGATTTCGTGCTCGAACCGTACGTTTTAGCTGGTCCCAGAGGTGCTCTATCGGGTTTAAGTCCGGACTATTGGCTGGCCACTGCATAACTGGAATTTCGACTTCCCTGAGATAGTCTTTAACAATTCTAGCGACGTGATGTCGTGCGTTGTCGTGCATAAGTTGGAAATTATCCCCAATATATCCAGCGTAAGGCATCACATGAGGCTCCAGAATGTCCGTTATGTAAGTTTCAGCATTAATAGCACGATTACGGAAAAAAACCAGCTCTGTGCGTCCCGTCAAAGAAATACCTCCCCAAAACATTGTAGAGCCTCCACCAAATCGGACTGTTTCTCGAATGCAACACTGAGAGTAGCGTTCTCCTGGCCTTCGCATGACGTTACGTCGTCCATCAGAGCCTACTAGAGACATTCGGCTTTCATCACTGAACAATACTGTCTCCCATTGGTCCAGTGTCCAATCGACGTGCTGCCTAGCAAATTGTAGTCTTGCTTGTCGATGGGATGCTGTGAGTTTTGGTCCTGTTGCTGGCTTGTGAGGGGTTAAGTTTTGCTCTCGAAGTCTTCTTCTTACAGTATTTTCACTCACAGACACTCCACGACTTTCTCGGAGTCTACCTTGAACGTCAACAGCCGAAAGATGTCGGTTTCTTAAAGACGTCAAACCCAATAAAACGGTCATCGGTCGGGTTCGTGACACGCCACCTGCCAGATCCTGGTCTCCGGCGATACTCCCCAGTCTCCAAGTAGCGTTTGTACACTCTTTGCACCGCTGAACGACTTAATTTTAGTGTTCTAGCCACATTTCGCTGACTTAACCCCTCATGAATAAGAGCTACGACTTGAGCAGCTTCTGCTTCAGTAGTCTCCATTTTTATGTTTAAACATATTAAAATTATTGTTTCAACAAAGTTTCATACACTTAATCAATAATAAACATCGAACCGAGATGACTCCGCGTTAAGAACTGGAAATAAACTAACCATGCACTTTATGCACAAAGTAACGTTTTCTTATCAATACTTTAAAAATATTCCAAATATCCTCAATAACACTTACAACTCCTCCAAATCAATATCAAGTGGGTAATAAAATGTTAAATGTATGTCCCATAAGTAAAACAATCCACCTAGGTCGTCGCATAGTTAAGATAACAACTTTGTAAGTAAAAAAATACGGGTGGGTCGATTTTTTTGGCGGCCAGGATAATAAATCTGTTTTATTATTTTCCCCTGACAAAACAGGTTGACAGTAAAATTTCTTGAAAGTATTTGCACTTTGCCAGTTACCTCTTTTCAGTATTTCTTCCACTGGCTTATTTTCTATCCATCCTTTAGATGCAATTGCAGAACGTATACTACCTGGTGATGCATCTATTTCTGCTGCTCTAAAAATAGATCTTTTCCATCCTGATATCCTCTAGAATATTTGTTGGTGCTACGTTTTCAGTCGACTCTTGCTGTAAAGCATCTCTTGAGACGCGGTGTTCTCTTCCTCCACGTACGATTAAAAAATAATTGATATATATAATAATGTTAATAATATGCATTCATCCTGCCGGCCGGCGGAATCGGACGAGCCGCCCCGCCCTGATTCCTACGATACAGCGGGCCTAGGCTACTCTCCCTACGCGCCTCCAGCTCTATAAAAACACTAGGGGTAAGACAGACTCGTACCATATGAGTCGGAGTCAATCAATTCGGTTTTTTGACATAAGTTGAACCTTACCTATTTTATTTGTTATCTGTCCTAATAGGTACTGATAAATTAAAACAAAATAAATACTAACCAATAATTTATTAGTCTATTTTATAAACATATATTATTGCTCTTATTAATTCTATGAAAACATCTTGATGTGTTATTTTAATTTTTCTTCGCCAAGAATATTCAATGAACCAGCCTGTAAAATTTCCTTTATAGCCATCTGTGCGTTCACACTTTTAAGTTTCGTTGCACACTTTTAAGTTTCGCCAGTGGCTTTCTATTCTCCGCGTGTGTGTCCCATCTGGAGCCACAAATTCATTTTTTGGGTTGCTGTAGTCGAGTTTCTTATTTCTTTATTTTATGGATTAAATATAAGTAAGTCATCCAAGATTGATGGCATTTCTTATATAACCTGTAGCCAATATATAATAATCCAAGGAAAAATATTATACATATAACCATCAAGACTATGCTTATTGCTGACAGATGAAATTTGATTTCTTCCACTGTAGCTGTTTTTTTTTCTTCACCGGCACTGTTTTGGTTTATAAAGATTTCCTCGTTTTTCACCTTAGATTGGCACATGATGATGATTGTCTTTGAATATAATAATATTCGTAACTTTACGACTTTTACTCAGATTGACACAGTCCGGACTAAACGTTAACATGATTAACTTGATCCCCGCTCAAGTGGCAGGGTCGCCATATAAAGTTCAACTCGTCAAACTTTCGCGGGTTACATATATTGCGTATATTTATGTAAAATAATTTTAGAGATGTAGGTGAGCCAATATAAATATTTTGTATAATATATAATAGTCTTCTATTTCAACTTGCCGGGAAAACTTACTATTCGGTTAAGTTTTTTGAGGGTTTTCAATGATTTTAGGTACTCCCCTAACATAATTTATGGTTAAATCACTTACTTCGTCTTTCACGCGACGAGATAACTCATCTTTTAAATTTTGCTAATAAAGTCTTTGTGGAGGTGTTTGATTCGAATATAAATGAATGTTGACGTTGGTTTTATTTTGGTTACGTAAGAAATGTTTCGCAGTGTCTACAGAGGAAAAGCATACTTTAAGAAGACGGTTTTTACCAGCCGTATACTTGCCCAATCTCATAGTTTTAATTGGTTTAGGATTGTCGTATATCGATCTAATTACATTTAAAACCTCGTTTTGGTCGTGTTTACGTCTTTGCTCCGAGTTATCGTTATTAAATTCCAATATAACCGCTTTCAGAATATTTTTTGCCGTTCCGTTTGTTCTTGGACTTCTGGTATAGTGGTTTCATTAGCAAGATACAGTGATTGCTGAATGGGCTGGTTATTCTCCGAAGTAATATGTTTACACAAGTTATGGCGTGTTTTTCATTGTTCTTATTCAGTTTCAAGCGTTTTTATTTGGTTCTGCATATGTGTATTAGTTTTTTTTATGTCCACTAGCACTAACTCTTATATATTCATTGCGTACTTTGTTTTTGAGTGTTTCTTCTCCCGCCCATCTCGGCATACGCATTTCGGTGGTGTGTAGCTTCTGTTCATGAGTCTTTTTGGTTGCCCAAACTACCTTGCCGTACAGCAGTGTTGGTCGTACTGCCGTTTTATATATATATCTGTGTTATGTCCGCTTCAATAGAGAAATATTCGGAGCGAATTGATCCTAGATACTTGAATGTTTTAACTCTAGGAATGGCCGTGCCACCCAGTGTGATACCCGTATCAAGTGGAGCCTGTGTGACGTGTGTCTCGATCTGGATTAGGAAAACCCTCAATATTACTTTTTACTCAGCGACAGTGCTGTCGGGTTTGTGAACAGCCATTTTTGGATGTGCTGTACGATAGTCTTCCTTGAGGCTCCCACCGCTCGGCCGATGAAACCGCCCCTAGATAATACTCTGTAGGGGCTATTGCTTCCCTAACTATTTCGGAGGTTTCTTGAGTATCGTAATAAACTTGTTGATGCTTCAGGTGGAATGATTTTATTTGAAATTTACACAGATATATATACAAAAATGACAATTATTAATAACCAATAAACAATATTTACAGAAATTCGTCTCCAATAAAAAGTTTCACATTATAACCAATGAAATTGGATTATAATGTGAGTTACAATTTAATTACCGGTTTACCAATCGGAAGGGCTATAACAAGAATAAAATTCTTTAAGAAAATTATGTACAAATCAAAACATTGGCTTTTCTACCAATAGCGAGTGAGTATGTAAGAACAATAATTATTTCTTACGAATTGTACGAGAGGTGAGGGGCGCACCGTCGCCGCGGCGGGCACCATATAAAGACGCGCCTATCTGTGTCCATACAAAACTGCGTATGTGCTCCTACGTTTTAGTAACCGCGCGCCTTCGGCTCGCGACGGTCATATGCTTGATGTTTTGTATGGACGCTGCGTGTGGTAGGTAATGTAGGTCCCACAACACTATATACTAATATAGATACCCAACTGTCGAATATTTTTTTGGATAAAGGCCACCCACGCCCACCAGAAGGAGCTACTATAGCTCGACAAAAAAAATGTTACGCTAACCATCACTAGATGGAGCTTTTTACTAATTTTACTAATTTTGTGCTATAATTCTAAACGATAATAAATTAATATTTTTAGTCATAGATTTTATCTTAACAATAATGTTAAATTTTGGATTTTGTTTTTTCTATATTGTTGTGCATTACAACTTCCAATATTTTAAATTACTATAGAACTTTTTAAATAAAACACAAAACATTTATTGCTTTTTATATTTTGTATGTATTCTGTAATATTTATAGGCTTGCGTCTTAATTTTATCCGTTTCATTGTATCTACTGATTTTGCCTTTCAATATTTTGTCCACCTCTCCACACCAAGTGTGTGGAATTAAAGTAATTGTACATGAGACAATAAAATGTTTTAAAGAAGAGTGCACTTCACATGATAAATTAAAATTGGACATCAATATTAAATAAAATATTATCAACTGTTTGCCGAGACACTTGAGATTCCTGTATGCACTTTCCAATTATATTAAACAAATCTTTCATAAAGTCCAATTTTGGAGATGGACGTGTCAGTGACCTTTTTGAATAATCGCGCTCATATATATATGACAAGTCACTTCTTCTTTCTTCTGTCTTTCATCTGCTATTAAACTTTTGGTGCATACCGGACAGTTTTTAAAGACTTTAGTCCTAGCCTTTTTCAATACCCAGTCTGCCACATATTTTTTTATTTCATTATGAATTAAACAATTACTTCTTTATATATATAGTGTAGATAGTGTATCTATATATGATTTGTATCGCTCATGCCTACTGACGACCATTCTGCCCGTATTTTAGTACAAATGTTTGAATTTGTTGATGGCTCAAGTGTTTTCATTTCGCCCTTTATGCTAGCTCTTAATTGGCAGCATTAGCTAGCTGTTGATTGGGTATCGGAACCAGTTTCACTTGCTGCCTCTCTGAGATTGATATACTGCCACTTCAATAGTTTAAGGGAAACTAATAATGTAAGTGATTTTTCCGGTGAATGTGTAGTAGTTTTTTTACTGTCATTTAGGCACTCCTTGACTTTATCAAGGCTTTCTGGATGATTGGGTAAATGGTTCATTATTTTTGCCAATCTTCGTTCCCGGCGGTGCTTTTCAAGCCCTTCATTGTAACAGAAGTAACTTCTTCGAGAGAAAGTGAAATTGATTTACTGATCCTATCCTCACGCCGTCGCTTTTGTTTACATCCTAAATCTGCATTTTTTCCTTATAAACTGGGGTAACGTGCGGGTACATTTTTTCCATCTAGCACTCATATCAGATATGGAATAAGCTCCAAACCTTCTCCTCTAAAAGTGGAGAGGAGGCCTTTAGCCCAGCAGTGGGACATTCACAGGCTGTTACGGATTACGGACTCATATCAGAACAAAATCGCACGTAAAATTTTCGAAGGATTTTCGATTCTCCACTGTCACTTTCACTTTTTCACTAAATTATTGACTATGGAGAGACCATATCAATACAAAGGTAAAACGAATAATAGAAATGGAAAATAATTTTCACAATTTCGAGATGTTACTAGCATTGTGTCCGAATTGATAATATAATATTTATTATTTATGTATTACTGTCATTTTATAGCTTCAGAAACTATTATTACTAAATATCCCGAATCATTACTTAATAAGTTATGAACTACCCTCATTATTTAATAACACGGGATAAAAGTTACCACCACTACAATTCATTTAAATATGTTAATACGACAACATAATTTAATCTGTGGCAGGAATTTGAGATAGACAGACTATGTTCAGAATTCAGAAGGTCGAGGTTAAGAGAGAGTTTCTCTCTGATGGTGGGGCCTGAAAAATATGAAGAATATTAACCAGACAAAGTCCACAAGCAAAAAATAAACTAATATTAAAGCCTCTCTTTTCAATTCCAGCTTGACCAATGATAGCAGTCAATCCCATTATGCCCAATACCCTTTCTTCTGAAGCTGTGAGAGTTTGTCTGCTGCTTGGAACATCACTAGTACAGTCAGCGTCAAATAATTAGAGACGCTCAGAGTATTCAAATAAATAGACGCAACCAAAAAGTCAAAAATATCGGTACAAACAAAGTTCCCTTATTGTTGTCAACAATATACTCGCTCAAAAGGTCGAGACGTTTAAAATGTCATATAGATCGTTTCAGTCAAACCGCCATAAATATGGTAACAGTCATCTCGCCAATGGTATCCAAGCATTCTGAGTGTTCAAAAATACGGAACACATTAGAAAAATTAACTTTACTGCTATATATTTTAAATATAATTTCTCACATCAAATAATAATAAAATATTTATGCATAAAATGAAAGGGATAGAAACAACTCCAATCCTTTTCATTTTAAGCACGAGGTCATAGATATGTGTTGTTTTTAAAAAAAATCGTGCATAGTCGTTTACGATACTTAAATCGCAAACCAGCCAAATCTATATGAGCACTTTAAACATCATAATATTTAATGGGGATTGTTTAATATTAAAAAAATAGGGATATTTAAATTATATGCGTAAATAGCATTTAATATTTAATATTAAATGCTATTTACGCATAGTATTCTGATAATTCTGGAATTGTTATTTTGCGAATATCTTCGAGAATCGTTTGTCTGTTGTGTTTTAACTGAATCGAAAAAATACTCTTGACGGAGTGTGAAATGGAGTTGGCTGGTTTGCGAATTAAAGCATTATTATATTGTAAGCAATAAACTGTTGACTGAAAATAAATATAAACCTCATTGATAATGAGATTTAGTGTATATATCTCGTAGAGCAAGAGTGCTTCTATATCATGTTCATGTCAAAAAAATAAATATTAGTTTTTATACTAAGACAAGTAGTCAATTTTACTTGTGTACCTAATTAAAATTAATAGATTTCATATCAACGACAAAAAGAGTACTTTCGATCAAATTACTTTCGAAGTACAAAACACTAAAAACTCTCGTCAGGTGTAAAAAAAACAATCATTTTTAGCTCTAATTATTTATTTAATTAAAATCGTGTATAGCCACCATCTGCTAGAATAACGTCAGAAAGACGTCTTCGCATTGATGTTACCGCATTGTAACAAAAATTGTCTCCTCTCATGGACTCCCAAATTTCTTCTACGTGAGTTCTTAAATTTGCGGCGGTTCGTGCTCGCGTACTGTCCCATACCTGAACCATTTTGCCCCACAAATTTTCGATCGGGCTTAGGTCGGGGCTATGAGGCGGCATCGAAATTAACTCCAGGTCTCTATTACCTTCCAAGTAATTTTGAACAACTCTGGAGTTGTGCACGGAACTGTTGTCTTGGACAAACTTAATCCTTTCATCAGGAAAAAAAATTTTGGCTGTTGGGAGCAAAACGTTTTCGAGAATGTCTTTGTATCGGGGGCCATTCATTCTTCCTCCAACCTCTACTAGCTCTCCTGGTCCGTTTTGGTTCATCTATCCCCAAAATACTAATGTGATTCTGTTGAGTATGTGAATAATATATAATATTATTGATAATTATATGAGGATAATTACTGAGCACAATAAAAGACGTCCGTTCGGTTAAGCGTTTAATTGCGAGAGACCACCATACATAGGTTTACAATTACCCACAGTTATAAAAGTAATATTATAAAACTACCCCATACATTACACCCTCACCCTTAATTACTTATACATTACTTAGAATTAACTTAACCTAACTTAAAAATAAATTATATAATATTAGTTGCCTAATCAAATTCGAATCGAAATCGTTCAACTGGTTTCCTAACGCGCTGGGAACGAATCGATGGTGGAATAATAAGTTCCGTGTTGGATGATTCAGCCGACTCAGTCGTCGGTATTTCTAGCTGTGGCTCAGATATGGGGTGATCACTCGGCATGTTTTAGTTTTGTGGTGGCGATTTTGAGGTAGATAAATCAAAGCTTACCCAACGTTTTTTTATCTGATTAACGTGTCTTTTGATAGGTGGACCGTCATCCCTACCTATGAGGTAATTACGAGACCCAAAATTACCATCTATTTTACCTTTTGACCATTTCTTTCCTTCCCCATAATTCCTTACCCAGACATTATCCCCTTGTTTAAATTGCCTTATAACTCCTTTTCCTCTTTCTATTTGCTTATTTTGCACCTCCCGTACTCTATCTTCCATCGCCCAATCCCTATGCAGTAAGTCTAGTCTTGATCTTATACGCCTACGTTGTAAAATCATGGCAGGTGAAAGACCCGTGGTACTTTGATCGACGTTCCTGTATGCTAATAAATAGGTTTGCAATGCGGCATCGATATCGCAACCATCCCTTAACGACTTTTTTATTGCCCGTTTGCACAACTTAACAGCGCCTTCCGCTGCTCCATTACTAGACGGATGATACGCGGGGGAGAATGTAACCTTAATACCGTTGTTCCTCATAAAATTGGCATATTCTTTGCTCGAGAAAGGCGGCCCATTATCCGAAACAATTTCTTTAGGCAAACCGAACCTAGCGAAAGTTTCCCGTAAAACTTTAATAACAGCAGCCGCGGTCGTATTTGGCATGTTAAAAATTTCTAACCATTTCGATGTGGAGTCTATTAAAACTAAAAATGTTTTACCGTTAAGCGGTCCTAAGAAGTCAATGTGTATTCTTGACCATGGCTCCGGAATAAAAGGCCATGGCTTGATCGGAGCTTTCGCTGGTGCTGCGTTTTCCATCGCACAAGTAACACACTCATTACCAGTGCGTTCAATGTCGGCGTCGATACCGGGCCACCAAACGTAACTACGTGCAATGCTCTTCATCTTTACTATACCTAAATGACCAACGTGTATTTCCTTTAGCAACTCAGATGTTAATGATTTAGGTATTACTAAGCGGTATCCCCAAATTATACACTCCGCATCTAAATACAATTCATTACGACGTACAAAATATGGCTTAAGATCTTCATCGTCGCACGCCTTGGACCACCCGGATTGTAAGTATAAAATTACTTTCTTAAGTATGTTATCCTTATTCTGATGTTCTACTACTGTCTTCCGTGTTATAGGTAAAAAAATTTGTATGAAATTAACGTAAGTTTTCTCCTCTACTTGTAGTTTCCCTTCTCCCGTTGGAAATCTAGATAAAGCATCGGCCGCGTTCTTATTACTTTGAACGTATTCAATATTATAATTATAACCAGCTAAAATAACGGCCCACCGTTGCATTCTGCTAGCCGCCATTGTAGGGATACCATGTTTATCACCGAAAATAGCTACCAACGGTTTATGATCCGTGTGTAACGTAAATTTCCTTCCGTATAAGTACGTGTGAAATTTTTTAATGCCATAAATAATAGCTAAAGCTTCCTTTTCTATTTGAGCATACGATTTCTCAGCAGTATTAAGCACCCGAGACGCATAAGCTATAGGTCGCTCCCCTTTAGCGGTTATATGTGAAATTACAGCCCCTACTCCATAACTGCTAGCGTCAGTTGTTAGAATTAAGGGTAAGTCAGGTGAATAATGTGCTAAAATTTCACTAGATGTTAACAATTGCTTAACCTTATTAAAAGCTATATTACTTTCTGTATTCCATTCATATATTTTTTTTTTTTTAATAAAATATACAATGGTGCTAAAATTGTACTAATGTTTGGAACAAATCTAGCGTAATACATAACTAATCCTAAAAATGAGCGCAATTCGGATACATTATTCGGTATGCGAACCTTCTGAATTGCTTCAATCTTATTTGGGCATGTATGAACCCCTTCTTTACTAATTACAAAGCCTAAATATGTAACAGAGTCGGCAAAGAACGTACACTTATCTTTTTTAATTTTTAAACCATATTTTTGTAATCGATTAAATACCTCGTGAAGTGTTTTTAAATGTGATTGGTCGTCCTCCCCGGTAATTATCACATCATCTAGGAAAACACCCACTCGAGGCATATCCGAAAATAGTTGTTCTAACAATCTTTGAAAAATACCTGGACTCGAAGCCAAACCATAAATCAGTCTATTATACCTAAATAAGCCCTTGTGAGTGTTTATTACAGTGTATTTTTTTGATTCATCAAGTTCAAGTTGTGCATAGGCCTGAGACAGATCTAACTTAGTAAATTTGATACCCCCGTGTAATTTAACTAACAGATCCTCGACTCTCGGTAAAGGAAAACGATCCACCTCCAAGCACTTATTTAATGTTAATTTAAAATCACCATATACGCGTATTGTGCCGTCCTTTTTCATTACCGGTACGATCGGTGTAGCCCAGTCAGATGTAGTAACCGGCGTGATCACTCCATCCCGTACCAGCTGATCCAGCGCCCGCTCCACAGGCTCGCGGTAGGCTTGAGTATGTGAATAATATATAATATTATTGATAATTATATGAGGATAATTACTGAGCACAATAAAAGACGTCCGTTCGGTTAAGCGTTTAATTGCGAGAGACCACCATACATAGGTTTACAATTACCCACAGTTATAAAAGTAATATTATAAAACTACCCCATACATTACAGATTCGACCACTGCGATTATTAGGGAGGACATTTCTTTCATCATACCTTGTGTTCGATGTTCGGTATAGAGATAAGCGTCCCTGGGCAGACGAGCAAAAAACTTTCTCATCTACAAAAATTACATTATCAAAATTGAAACTTAAATAATGTTGTGCAAATTGTAAACGCTGCGCTTTAAGCCTTGGTGTTAATATAGGCTTCTTGGCGGGAATGCGATGGCGTAACCCATGTTCTCGTAGCCGTCGTCTTATTGTGCTCTGTGACGTGCCAAATTCCACAGATAAGCTCCTGGAGTTTATAAAGCGATTAGTAATAGCACGCTGCACTATATTTCTATCTTGATTTGCACTTGTTTGACGTAGACGACCAAACGAAACATGGTTTTGCAATACACCATCACTTTGCCATCTCTGGAGCCAACGGTATACGGTGTTTCTCTAAATATAAGAAAGAAGAAAAATCTTAAGAGATGCTAATAATTCGATATGTATCTCATAATGCGATACTTACGGATATTCCTAGTTCATTTGAAATATCAGTTACGGAGACACCTTCCTTCTATAAAAATACAATTTGATGTTTTGTGGAGTCACTAATGCGATATGTAGACATATTTAAGCATGAAACGCTATTGTTACTGCTACTAACTTTCTTTAATATTGCACTTGAAATTGATATAAATGACAGATAATTGACATACAATGATAGATAAAAGAATGACATGTAAACAATACTAGATTGCCTAAAGAGGTTTTCATCTTTGGGAAGCCGATTAGGTCTATAATATGCTAGTTAATTTTTCTAATGTGTTCCGTATTTTTGAACACTCAGAATGCTTGGATACCATTGGCGAGACGACTGTAACCATAATTATGGCGGTTTGACTGAAACGATCTATATGACATTTTAAACGTCTCGACCTTTTGAGCGAGTATATTGTTGACAACAATAAGGGAACTTTGTTTGTACCGATATTTTTGACTTTTTGGTTGCGTCTATTTATTTGAATACTCTGAGCGTCTCTAATTATTTGACGCTGACTGTACAACGCAGATTGAAAGAGGGGGAGCGCAGGCGCCTGCTAGGCGCGCGCTGTTGATGACGTCACGTCGTGGCGATGTGGCCGCGGTGCCGCCGCCGCGTGGCGGCGTTGCCGTCGCGATGTGGTTGCGATGTGGTCGTATTACACAAGTGGTCGATAACAACGGACCCATGTGGTACGTGTAAATTGTAATATTCATTTTCAATACAAAATATACGCCCGACCACATGGCGTCGTTGTGGTGTGGTTGTGGCTGTGGTGTGGTTGTGGTACGTGTGAATTGACCCTAATTCTTACAGATGCATGAAATATCAAACCATTTTGTCCTGTCCTCAAGGACAGTTACTATTGCTTACATTTCAAATCTAAATTACAATAAGGTTTGCTTAATACTACAATTAAAAGGTCAATTACACCAATTTAAAAGAAATGAAAATGCTCATGCCTCTGTCATGCTCAAATAAATTGTTTGGCGAAAACATTGTATTTAAAAAAGGTACCTTGTATAGAATAAAAGAGAATAAAATCGAACATAATTTCATCTGTGGCAGAAATTTGGGATAGATAGACTGTTCAGAATCTCTGGTCGGTGGTGGTTAAGAGAGAGTTTCCAGCTTGACCAACGACAGCAGTCAAACCCATTATGAACAATACTTCTGAAGCTGTGAGAGTTTGTCTGCTGCTTGGAACACCACCAGTAGCACGTATTGCCAAGGCTTTCTTCTTAGTTTTAGCTTTCTAGTTTGCCCACACTGGACATTATTTTTCTGTTAAGTTTTGTCTTGCTACTTTCATCAATCTTCAATTTCTTAACGATGTAGTCAACAGTTTGCCTTGGTATCTTCTGCAGTCTTGAAATCTCACGATTAGATAACGAGATTCACTCCGTGGGATTGAATTAATATTGTATCTTAAATAATACAAAATATTTGGATCAGTTTTTTTACGATTTGTTTACCTTTATGTATTATGTTTACCTCTGTTGACCATTGGTGCAAGGCCTTAAGTATTTATTTTTATCTCAATTACATGTCGGAAAGTTCTTTCGGTAATTCCTAAAGTACGACGAACATAAAAAATCTCTTTGTCGTTGAAGAGAGGCCAAGTTCTGGTAACTTTCAAATATCTGTCTTCTTTGATCCTCTGAAATTTTTGACTGTGTGTGTTTGATTATGCCTGTATGTCAAGCGGTATATCTGTGGAGTTCTCTTCGTATTAAAAGTACTTATGTGTCTCGAGAATTTAATTAAACTCTCACTACTCTTGCTTGTATATTTGCGATTCAATTGGTGTACAATAAATTGTATTTGTTTTGTATTGTATTGTAATGTATCGAATTGTACATTTTAGGAAATTGATTATAATTAACCTAACTTAATTATTATTTTTTAAATACTTTTGATAGTGTTTCATTTTATTTTAAAAACAATGTTTACCATACAGCTTTGTTGTTTCATTAAAGTTGCTTGGAATTTCGTTTCACAAACGCTCAAAATTTAAAAGCTTTGAGATTGTTTAGTCCTGTTCCCTACAAGGCAATTGCAATAGTACCCTAATATAGCCTCGAAGACAGAATCACTATAATGTTCAGTTTCAAATAAAATCCCATCCCATCAATTCGGAAATCAACCATTATATGTGTTGAGTGAGGGATCCTCCTGTACTGACTGGCCCAAAGCCATTCTACTTACGGGCCTCGTGGTTGCCCCCTTTACCCGGGTATTTTCCTCTCCGGCAAGAAATCTTACCGTATCCTATTGTTTAGGTCCGAAGGACTATCATTTATGTCCTGGTTTGTATTGTCCGTTCGGTTGTCATGTCCGGTGATTTGTCGTCCTACCATTCGTAGTCCTAATCGTCGCTGCCATCGATGCCTGACAGGGCAGATGACAGACGGTAGCAGAAGTTCCCGAGGTAGAGGAAGCACCTCAGATGGTCGTGCATGCAGAGATGCTATAAAAACCATCAATTGATTTCTAATTGGAACGGGAAAACCCCGTTTCATTAAATTCGGTTTGTTCTGAATGTATGTAGGGTTGTGGGGACATTTCCTAAGACCTATTCAGCGAAGACACGTCGTGGTCGTTTACCTTCAGCTCCTGGGTCAGTTGAATTTTGTACGGTTTTTTGAGATTTCATGAGAAGTCCATCTGTTGGATAACCTCTAGAATATTTGTTGGTGCTACGTTTTCAGTCGACTCTTGGTGTAAAGCATCTCTTGAGACGCGGTGTTCTCTTCCTCCACGTAAGATTAAAAAATAATTGATGTATATAATAATGTTAATAATATGCATTCATCCTGCCGGCCGGCGGAATCGGACGAGCCGCCCCGCCCTGATTCCTACGATACAGCGGGCCTAGGCTACTCTCCCTACGCGCCTCCAGCTCAAAAACACTAGGGGTAAGACAGACTCGTACCAGATGAGTTGGAGTCAATCAATTCGGTTCTTTGAATTAAGTTGAACCTTACCTATTTTATTTGTTATCTGTCCTAATAGGTACTGATAAATTAAAACAAAATAAATACTAACCAATAATTTATTAGTCTATTTTATAAACATATATTATTGCTCTTATTAATTCTATGAAAACATCTTGATGTTATTTTAATTTTTCTTCGCCAAGAATATTCAATGAGCCAGCCTGTAAAATTTCCTTTATAGCCATCTGTGCGTTCACACTTTTAAGTTTCGTTGCACACTTTTAAGTTTCGCCAGTGGCTTTCTATTCTCCGCGTGTGTGTCCCATCTGGAGCCACAAATTCATTTTTTGGGTTGCTGTAGTCTAGTTTCTTAATCGATAACCGCTTTCAGAATATTTTTTGCCGTTCCGTTTGTTCTTGGACTTCTGGTATAGTGGTTTCATTAGCAAGATACAGTGATTGCTGAATGGGCTGGTTATTCTCCGAAGTAATATGTTTACACAAGTTATGGCGTGTTTTTCATTGTTATTATTCAGTTTCAAGCGTTTTTATTTGGTTCTGCATATGTGTATTAGTTTTTTTTATGTCCACTAGCACTAACTCTTATATATTCATTGCGTACTTTGTTTTTGAGTGTTTCTTCTCCCGCCCATCTCGGCATACGCATTTCGGTGGTGTGTAGCTTCTGTTCATGAGTCTTTTTGGTTGCCCAAACTACCTTGCCGTACAGCAGTGTTGGTCGTACTGCCGTTTTATATATATATCTGTGTTATGTCCGCTTCAATAGAGAAATATTCGGAGCGAATTGATCCTAGATACTTGAATGTTTTAACTCTAGGAATGGCCGTGCCACCCAGTGTGATACCCGTATCAAGTGGAGCCTGTGTGACATGTGTCTCGATCTGGATTAGGAAAACCCTCAATATTACTTTTTACTCAGCGACAGTGCTGTCGGGTTTGTGAACAGCCATTTTTGGATGTGCTGTACGATAGTCTTCCTTGAGGCTCCCACCGCTCGGCCGATGAAACCGCCCCTAGATAATACACTATATACTAATATAGATACGCAACTGTCGAATATTTTTTTGGATAAAGGCCACCCACGCCCACCAGAAGGAGCTACTATAGCTCGACAAAAAAAATGTTACGCTAACCATCACTAGATGGAGCTTTTTACTAATTTTACTAATTTTGTGCTATAATTCTAAACGATAATAAATTAATATTTTTAGTCATAGATTTTATCTTAACAATAATGTTAAATTTTGGATTTTGTTTTTTCTATATTGTTGTGCATTACAACTTCCAATATTTTAAATTACTTTAGAACTTTTTAAATAAAACACAAAACATTTATTACTTTTTATATTTTGTATGTATTCTGTAATATTTATAGGCTTGCGTCTTAATTTTATCCGTTTCATTGTATCGACTGATTTTGCCTTTCAATATTTTGTCCACCTCTCCACACCAAGTGTGTGGAATTAAAGTAATTGTACATGAGACAATAAAATGTTTTAAAGAAGAGTGCACTTCACATGATAAATTAAAATTGGAATATACATCAATATTAAATAAAATATTATCAACTGTTTGCCGAGACACTGGAGATTCCTGTATGCACTTTCCAATTATATTAAACAAATCTTTCATAAAGTCCAATTTTGGAGATGGATGTGTCAGTGACCTTTTTGAATAATCGCGCTCATATATATATGACAAGTCACTTCTTCTTTCTTCTGTCTTTCATCTGCTATTAAACTTTTGGTGCATACCGGACAGTTTTTAAAGACTTTAGCCCTAGCCTTTTTCAATACCCAGCCTGCCACATATTTTTTTATTTCATTATGAATTAAACAATTACTTCGATATATATATAGTGTAGATAGTGTATCTATATATGATTTGTATCGCTCATGCCTACTGACGACCATTCTGCCCGTATTTTAGTACAAATGTTTGAATTTGTTGATGGCTCAAGTGTTTCCATTTCGCCCTTTATGCTAGCTCTTAATTGGCAGCATTAGCTAGCTGTTGATTGGGTATCGGAACCAGTTTCACTTGCTGCCTCTCTGAGATTGATATACTGCCACTTCAATAGTTTAAGGGAAACTAATAATGTAAGTGATTTTTCCGGTGAATGTGTAGTAGTTTTTTTACTGTCATTTAGGCACTCCTTGACTTTATCAAGGCTTTCTGGATGATTGGGTAAATGGTTCATTATTTTTGCCAATCTTCGTTCCCGGCGGTGCTTTTCTAGCCCTTCATTGTAACAGAAGTAACTTCTTCGAGAGAAAGTGAAATTGATTTACTGATCCTATCCTCACGCCGTCGCTTTTGTTTACATCCTAAATCTGCATTTTTTCCTTATAAACTGGGGTAACGTGCGGGTGTATTTTTTCCATCTAGCACTCATATCAGATATGGAATAAGCTCCAAACCTTCTCCTCTAAAAGTGGAGAGGAGGCCTTTAGCCCAGCAGTGGGACATTCACAGGCTGTTACGGATTACGGACTCATATCAGAACAAAATCGCACGTAAAATTTTCCAAGCGATTTTCGATTCTCCACTGTCACTTTCACTTTTTTACTAAATTATTGACTTTGGAGAGACCATATCAATACAAAGGTAAAACGAATAATAGAAATGGAAAATAATTTTCACAATTTCGAGATGTTACTAGCATTGTGTCCGAATAGATAATATAATATTTATTATTTATGTATTACTGTCATTTTATAGCTTCAGAAACTATTATTACTAAATATCCCGAATCATTACTTAATAAGTTATGAACTACCCTCATTATTTAATAACACGGGATAAAAGTTACCTCCACTACAATTCATTTAAATATGTTAATACGACAACATAATTTAATCTGTGGCAGGAATTTGAGATAGACAGACTATGTTCAGAATTCAGAAGGTCGAGGTTAAGAGAGAGTTTCTCTCTGATGGTGGGGCCTGAAAAATATGAAGAATATTAACCAGACAAAGTCCACAAGCAAAAAATAAACTAATATTAAAGCCTCTCTTTTCAATTCCAGCTTGACCAATGACAGCAATCAATCCCATTATGCCCAATACCCTTCTGAAGCTGTGAGAGTTTGTCTGCTGCTTGGAACATCACTAGTACAGTCAGCGTCAAATAATTAGAGACACTCAGAGTATTCAAATAAATAGACGCAACCAAAAAGTCAAAAATATCGGTACAAACAAAGTTCCCTTATTGTTGTCAACAATATACTCGCTCAAAAGGTCGAGACGTTTAAAATGTCATATAGATCGTTTCAGTCAAACCGCCATAAATATGGTTACAGTCATCTCGCCAATGGTATCCAAGCATTCTGAGTGTTCAAAAATACGGAACACATTAGAAAAATTAACTTTACTGCTATATATTTTAAATATAATTTCTCACATCAAATAATAATAAAATATTTATGCATAAAATGAAAGGGATAGAAACAACTCCAATCCTTTTCATTTTAAGCACGAGGTCATAGATATGTGTTGTTTTTAAAAAAAATCGTGCATAGTCGTTTACGATACTTAAATCGCAAACCAGCCAAATCTATATGAGCACTTTAAACATCATAATATTTAATGGGGATTGTTTAATATTAAAAAAATAGGGATATTTAAATTATATGCGTAAATAGCATTTAATATTTAATATTAAATGCTATTTACGCATAGTATTCTGATAATTCTGGAATTGTTATTTTGCGAATATCTTCGAGAATCGTTTGTCTGTTGTGTTTTAACTGAATCGAAAAAATACTCTTGACGGAGTGTGAAATGGAGTTGGCTGGTTTGCGAATTAAAGCATTATTATATTGTAAGCAATAAACTGTTGACTGAAAATAGATATAAACCTCATTGATAATGAGATTTAGTGTATATATCTCGTAGAGCAAGAGTGCTTCTATATCATGTTCATGTCAAAACAATAAATATTAGTTTTTATACTAAGACAAGTAGTCAATTTTACTTGTGTACCTAATTAAAATTAATAGATTTCATATCAACGACAAAAAGAGTACTTTCGATCAAATTACTTTCGAAATACAAAACACTAAAAACTCTCGTCAGGTGTAAAAAAAACAATCATTTTTAGCTCTAATTATTTATTTAATTAAAATCGTGTATAGCCACCATCTGCTAGAATAACGTCAGAAAGACGTCTTCGCATTGATGTTACCGCATTGTAACAAAAATTGTCTCCTCTCATGGACTCCCAAATTTCTTCTACGTGAGTTCTTAAATTTGCGGCGGTTCGTGCTCGCGTACTGTCCCATACCTGAACCATTTTGCCCCACAAATTTTCGATCGGGTTTAGGTCGGGGCTATGAGGCGGCATCGAAATTAACTCCAGGTCTCTATTACCTTCCAAGTAATTTTGAACAAGTCTGGAGTTGTGCACGGAACTGTTGTCTTGGACAAACTTAATCCTTTCATCAGGAAAAAAAATTTTGGCTGTTGGGAGCAAAACGTTTTCGAGAATGTCTTTGTATCGGGGGCCATTCATTCTTCCTCCAACCTCTACTAGCTCTCCTTGTCCGTTTTGGTTCATCCATCCCCAAAATCCTAATGTGATTCTGTTGAGTATGTGAATAATATATAATATTATTGATAATTATATGAGGATAATTACTGAGCACAATAAAAGACGTCCGTTCGGTTAAGCGTTTAATTGCGAGAGACCACCATACATAGGTTTACAATTACCCACAGTTATAAAAGTAATATTATAAAACTACCCCATACATTACACCCTCACCCTTAATTACTTATACATTACTTAGAATTAACTTAACCTAACTTAAAAATAAATTATATAATATTAGTTGCCTAATCAAATTCGAATCGAAATCGTTCAACTGGTTTCCTAACGCGCTGGGAACGAATCGATGGTGGAATAATAAGTTCCGTGTTGGATGATTCAGCCGACTCAGTCGTCGGTATTTCTAGCTGTGGCTCAGATATGGGGTGATCACTCGGCATGTTTTGGTTTTGTGGTGGCGATTTTGACGTAGATAAATCAAAGCTTACCCAACGTTTTTTTATCTGATTAACGTGTCTTTTGATAGGTGGACCGTCATCCCTACCTATGAGGTAATTACGAGACCCAAAATTACCATCTATTTTACCTTTTGACCATTTCTTTCCTTCCCCATAATTCCTTACCCAGACATTATCCCCTTGTTTAAATTTCCTTATAACTCCTTTTCCTCTTTCTATTTGCTTATTTTGCACCTCCCGTACTCTATCTTCCATCGCCCAATCCCTATGCAATAAGTCTAGTCTTGATCTTATACGCCTACGTTGTAAAATCATGGCAGGTGAAAGACCCGTGGTACTTTGATCGACGTTCCTGTATGCTAATAAATAGGTTTGCAATGCGGCATCGATATCGCAACCATCCCTTAACGACTTTTTTATTGCCCGTTTGCACAACTTAACAGCGCCTTCCGCTGCTCCATTACTAGACGGATGATACACGGGGGAGAATGTAACCTTAATACCGTTGTTCCTCATAAAATTGGCATATTCTTTGCTCGAGAAAGGCGGCCCATTATCCGAAACAATTTCTTTAGGCAAACCGAACCTAGCGAAAGTTTCCCGTAAAACTTTAATAACAGCAGCCGCGGTCGTATTTGGCATGTTAAAAATTTCTAACCATTTCGATGTGGAGTCTATTAAAACTAAAAATGTTTTACCGTTAAGCGGTCCTAAGAAGTCAATGTGTATTCTTGACCATGGCTCCGGAATAAAAGGCCATGGCTTGATCGGAGCTTTCGCTGGTGCTGCGTTTTCTATCGCACAAGTAACACACTCATTACAAGTGCGTTCAATGTCGGCGTCGATACCAGGCCACCAAACGTAACTACGTGCAATGCTCTTCATCTTTACTATACCTAAATGACCAACGTGTATTTCCTTTAGCAACTCAGATGTTAATGATTTAGGTATTACTAAGCGGTATTCCCAAATTATACACCCCGCATCTAAATACAATTCATTACGACGTACAAAATATGGTTTAAGATCTTCATCGTCGCACGCCTTGGACCACCCGGATTGTAAGTATAAAATTACTTTCTTAAGTATGTTATAATTCTGATGTTCTACTACTGTCTTCCGTGTTATAGGTAAAAAAATTTGTATGAAATTAACGTAAGTTTTCTCCTCTACTTGTAGTTTCCCTTCTCCCGTTGGAAATCTAGATAAAGCATCGGCCGCGTTCTTATTACTTTGAACGTATTCAATATTATAATTATAACCAGCTAAAATAACGGCCCACCGTTGCATTCTGCTAGCCGCCATTGTAGGGATACCATGTTTATCACCGAAAATAGCTACCAACGGTTTATGATCCGTGTGTAACGTAAATTTCCTTCCGTATAAGTACGTGTGAAATTTTTTAATGCCATAAATAATAGCGAAAGCTTCCTTTTCTATTTGAGCATACGATTTCTCAGCAGTATTAAGCACCCGAGACGCATAAGCTATAGGTCGCTCCCCTTTAGCGGTTATATGTGAAATTACAACCCCTACTCCATAACTGCTAGCGTCAGTTGTTAGAATTAAGGGTAAGTCAGGTGAATAATGTGCTAAAATTTCACTAGATGTTAACAATTGCTTAACCTTATTAAAAGCTATATTACTTTCTGTATTCCATTCATATATTTTTTTTTTTAATAAAATATACAATGGTGCTAAAATTGTACTAATGTTTGGAACAAATCTAGCGTAATACATAACTAATCCTAAAAATGAGCGCAATTCGGATACATTATTCGGTATGCGAACCTTCTGAATTGCTTCAATCTTATTTGGGCATGTATGAACCCCTTCTTTACTAATTACAAAGCCTAAATATGTAACAGAGTCGGCAAAGAACGTACACTTATCTTTTTTAATTTTTAAACCATATTTTTGTAATCGATTAAATACCTCGTGAAGTGTTTTTAAATGTGATTGGTCGTCCTCCCCGGTAATTATCACATCATCTAGGAAAACACCCACTCGAGGCATATCCGAAAATAGTTGTTCTAACAATCTTTGAAAAATACCTGGACTCGAAGCCAAACCATAAATCAGTCTATTATACCTAAATAAGCCCTTGTGAGTGTTTATTACAGTGTATTTTTTTGATTCATCAAGTTCAAGTTGTGCATAGGCCTGAGACAGATCTAACTTAGTAAATTTGATACCCCCGTGTAATTTAACTAACAGAACCTCGACTCTCGGTAAAGGAAAACGAT
The DNA here is from genome assembly GCF_905147045.1 of Nymphalis io. Classification (NCBI taxonomy): domain Eukaryota; kingdom Metazoa; phylum Arthropoda; class Insecta; order Lepidoptera; family Nymphalidae; genus Nymphalis; species Nymphalis io. Next base: position 4,821,480 of record NC_065917.1, on the reverse strand, counting down.
CCACCTCCAAGCACTTATTTAATGTTAATTTAAAATCACCACATACGCGTATTGTGCCGTCCTTTTTCATTACCGGTACGATCGGTGTAGCCCAGTCAGATGTAGTAACCGGCGTGATCACTCCATCCCGTATCAGCTGATCCAGCGCCCGCTCCACAGGCTCGCGAAGCGCGTAAGCGAGCGGTCGTGCGCGCATGAACACCGGCTTCGCGTCGGGTCGCAGCCGAAAACCAACCGTTCCACCATTGAATCGTCCCAGCCCGTCCGAAAACACTTCACAATATCTGGAACTGAATTCATTAAAATTAAACAGCTTGGAATTAAAATCAATACTATTACAATTCATAATAGGAATCTCGATCTGTAACTCGCTAATCCAATGCCTACCTAACAGATTCGTTTTTGCATCTTTTATAATAAATAAATCCAACGATTTTCTTTTATTTTTGTAATTAACTATAGGACTTATTTTACCAACGGGTTTTACAATTTCTCCAGTATAATAGCGTAAATTTAAATCACACTTTCGAATTAAATTATGTGACAGATATTTCTTATAGCAATTATAACTAATGCATGATATCGCACTGCCCGTGTCTATTTCCATACAAAGAACACAGTTATCAATATTGATACTAATTGTGTATGGTGCAAATTTTTTTAAATAACTACTTATAGAAAAATTGTTTACCTCCTCACTGCCCGAGCCTTCGTTTTCTGTGCATACGGAACTATCATCTTTTACGATGTTTAATGACACCTGACTTTGTAGTACTGGGCAAACCTTTTTTAAATGACCTTGTTCGTTGCAAACTCGACATATATAAAGTCTAAATTTACACCGATTTACTTGATGATTTGCACCACAAACGTCAAACACATGTTTAAAAGTCGTTCCCTTCATTTGTCGTGCGAAGTCATTCATATTATTATCGCTCCGCCTGCTAATTATCGCTCCGCTTGTGAGGCTTGTACCACTGCTTAAAACCGGTTCTCGCGTTCCTACGTTCATATATTTTTGTAGATGTTTCCCTCTGCTTCTTCTCCTGGACGTAATCTGGTTTATAGATTCCTCCGCCTCTGATACGCCGTCACCTAATCTCCTGGTACGACCTTCTACCAAGGCTGCATCCGCCTCTGCAGCTTCCATTGTCACCGCGAGTTTAAACGCCGAATCGAACGTTATATTATCCTCCGCAAACATTCTTTGACGGATACAGTCACTGTTAATACCACATACAAATTGATCCCTCAAATTATCCAATAATGTTTCCGAACAAAAACCGCAATGTTTCGTCAATTTCTTTAATGCCGCCGCATATTCCGCCACGGACTCATTATGACGTTGCACTCTTTGTCTGAATTTGAACCGCTCCGCCAATACACTCGGTTTTGGTTGAAGATGGCGTCGCATAACACCTACCAGCTCTTCATAGCTTTTCGCAGATGGTTTGACTGGTGTACATAAATTCACCATCAGTTCGTACGCGTCACTTCCGATCACCGTTATCAGTGTCGCTACTCGTATCGCCGGTTTCACATCGTTAACAATAAAATACTGTTCCAACCGATCCACATACAAATTCCAATCGTCCTTGCCAAGGTCGAAGTGTTCCAGTTTTCCCACCGACATAGTAATAAAAACGATGCGTCACACACGTAGTTTCTTTACTACTCGTCGCCACTGTTGAGTATGTGAATAATATATAATATTATTGATAATTATATGAGGATAATTACTGAGCACAATAAAAGACGTTCGTTCGGTTAAGCGTTTAATTGCGAGAGACCACCATACATAGGTTTACAATTACCCACAGTTATAAAAGTAATATTATAAAACTACCCCATACATTACAGATTCGACCACTGCGATTATTAGGGAGGACATTTCTTTCATCATACCTTGTGTTCGATTTTCGGTATAGAGATAAGCGTCCCTGGGCAGACGAGCAAAAAACTTTCTCATCTACAAAAATTACATTATCAAAATTGAAACTTAAATAATGTTGTGCAAATTGTAAACGCTGCGCTTTAAGCCTTGGTGTTAATATAGGCTTCTTGGCGGGAATGCGATGGCGTAACCCATGTTCTCGTAGCCGTCGTCTTATTGTGCTCTGTGACGTGCCAAATTCCACAGATAAGCTCCTGGAGTTTATAAAGCGATTAGTAATAGCACGCTGCACTATATTTCTATCTTGATTTGCACTTGTTTGACGTAGACGACCAAACGAAACATGGTTTTGCAATACACCATCACTTTGCCATCTCTGGAGCCAACGGTATACGGTGTTTCTCTAAATATAAGAAAGAAGAAAAATCTTAAGAGATGCTAATAATTCGATATGTATCTCATAATGCGATACTTACGGATATTCCTAGTTCATTTGAAATATCAGTTACGGAGACACCTTCCTTCTTTAAAAATACAATTTGATGTTTTGTGGAGTCACTAATGCGATATGTAGACATATTTAAGCATGAAACGCTATTGTTACTGCTACTAACTTTCTTTAATATTGCACTTGAAATTGATATAACTGACAGATAATTGACATACAATGATAGATAAAAGAATGACATGTAAACAATACTAGATTGCCTAAAGAGGTTTTCATCTTTGGGAAGCCGTTTAGGTCTATAATATGCTAGTTAATTTTTCTAATGTGTTCCGTATTTTTGAACACTCAGAATGCTTGGATACCATTGGCGAGATGACTGTAACCATATTTATGGCGGTTTGACTGAAACGATCTATATGACATTTTAAACGTCTCGACCTTTTGAGCGAGTATATTGTTGACAACAATAAGGGAACTTTGTTTGTACCGATATTTTTGACTTTTTGGTTGCGTCTATTTATTTGAATACTCTGAGCGTCTCTAATTATTTGACGCTGACTGTACCACGTATTGCCAAGGCGTTCTTCTTAGTTTTAGCTTTCTAGTTTGCCCACACTGGACGTTATTTTTCTGTTAATTTTTGTCCTGCTACTTCATCAATCTTCAGTTTCTTAACGATGTAGTCAACAGTTTTCCTTGGTATCTTCTGCAGTCATGAAATCTCACGATTAGATAACGAGGTACAATCCGTGGGATTGGATTACAGAATACAAAATTTTTTTTACGATGAGTATGTTTACCTCTGTTGACCATTTTTTTTTTCTTCGCTGGATAAACGCGTTTACGCGTTTCCCCCACTTGAAGTGGGGGGGTATGTGGGACTCGTCGGCACCGAGCATGCGCCGGAATACCCACTAAAAAACCAGCGGTACCCACACCGCCTTTTCGAGGGGCGTGACGGGATCGCTTGCGCATACTGCCGTGACGCCCCGTCTGTTGACCATTGGTGCAAGGCCTTAAATATTTATTTTTGTCTCAATTACATGCCGGAGAGTGCTTTCGGTAATTCCTAAAGTAATTATAAGGTATTTTTTACAATCTGTTAAGATTTGGCCATTTATCAATGAAATCAATGAAAAATAACAATTAGCTTTTATTGTTTTTTTTTTAATTCTTTACGGCACGAAATATGGCACATACGGCACAGGGTAGAAACACGAACATAAAAAATCTCATTGTCGTTGAAGAGAGGCCAAGTTCTGGTAACTTTCAAATATGTGTCTTCTTTGATCCTCTGAAATTTTTGACTGTGTGTGTTTGATTATGCCTGTATGTCAAGCGGTATATCTGTGGAGTTCTCTTCGTATTAAAAGTACTTATGTGTCTCGAGAATTTAATTAAACTCTCACTACTCTTGCTTGTATGCTTGCGATTCAATTGGTGTACAATAAATTGTATTTGTTTTGTATTGTATTGTAATGTATCGAATTGTACATTTTAGGAAATTGATTATAATTAACCTAACTTAATTATTATTTTTTAAATACTTTTGATAATTTTTTTATTTTAAAAACAATGTTTACCATACAGCTTTGTTGTTTCATTAAAGTTGCTTGGGATTTCGTTTCACAAACGCTCAAAATTTAAAAGCTTTGAGATTGTTTAGTCCTGTTTCCTACAAGACAATTGCAATAGTACCCTAATATAGCCTCCAAGACAGGATCACTATTATATTCCGTTTCAAATAAAATATAGGAAAAGTAAATTGTTTGGAAAACATGATGAGATTTAATAGTTCCTTTTAATTAATAAGGATTATTTTCACCAAACCGTATTATCATTTATTGGTTGTGTTCCAGTTTCGGACACACTTCAACAACATGAACACCATATATATACATGTTCACCAAAATGTGAACGCGCTTGTTTCACGTTATATGGGCCTAATGCAAACAATATAAAATTATTTATGTAATATAAAAACGGGGAAAGTACTTAATTGAGGCAAGTTACCGTCAATACAGGTAAACGTAACTCGTCTTCCGTTTATATTATAATCATTATCAATCGTCCGATGATTAGGTTCATCCATATATCGCAATGCTCTTTGTGTTATATTTTCAGCGTTGGACTATCGCTAAAAACAAGATGGAGTTTATCTAATAAAGCCCCATCAATTCGGAAATCAACCATTAAATGTGTTGAGTGAGGGATTCTCCTGTACTGACTGACCCAAAGCCATTCTACAAAGCCCCATCAATTCGGAAATCAACCATTAAATGTGTTGAGTGAGGGATTCTCCTGTACTGACTGACCCAAAGCCATTCTACTTAGGGGCCTCGGGGTTGCCCCCTTTACCCGGGTATTTTCCTCCCCGGCCAGAAATCTTGCCGTATCATATTGTTTAGGTCCGAAGGGCTATCATTTATGTCCTGGTTTGTATTGTTCTATGGGCGAATGCGTGAAGTAATGGTTATATTAAGCTGAATAATAGTCGTACACAAAGTCCACATAAGTATCTATATTGTACACACGCGTAAGTACATAAAATACTAGAAGGAATACAGTCAATACAAGCGAAAAAGTACAAAGTTCGAAAACACAATATAATTGCCTGCAATGTATAAAATCCCTCTTAAACCTCTCATCGACTTCCACAATCCATCTACATAGTGTTTTATTAGCTTTTAAAAATGTAAGTTGGCTTGCTCCTCCATCTAATGATTTAGGTTTATTTACTCTCTAATTATATTTTCAAGCAAAGGGATGGCATCTCTAAAGCCCCTATCTAAAACAAAAATATCATTTTAAAAAGATACATCGGTCTTTTCTATGACATTCGAAGTTCTGGTTTTAAGTTCTTCAGGTCTCTCGTTATGACATTGATTGAAAATCTGAATACAGCATCACGCGTTATTAGAGTGACTATATCTTAAACATTTAAAAATTGTAAAACAAACAAAATTAAAAAAGCAATGATAATATGTAATAATAATATAATAATAATAATATTCGGGGACATTTTTCACACACGGCCATCTGATCTCAAATTAAGCTTGTACAAAGCTTGTGCTATGGAAACCAGACAACTGATATACTACATATACTACTTTTCTTTTTGTATATACATACTTATATAGATAATTACACCCAGACTCAGGACAAACAGACATGTTCATGCACACAAATGTCTGTCCTGGGTGGGAATCGAACCCACAACCTTCGGCGTGAAAGGCAAGTGTTCTACCAACCACGCCAACCGGCTCAAATATGTAAAAGTAGAATAATAAAAACCATACTAAATAAAATAAAAATCTTTCTGAAAATGATTTCATTCGTTTTTTAAATTATCCATTTGTTCATTATTATACTCCCGCTTGCCCATACATTTTATTATTATACTCCCGCTTTTTTTCATGGAATGCCCTATGATTTTGCAATATCTGCAAATCAATTGATTCTTAAACGGAAAGGGAAAATCCCGTTTCATTAAATTCGGTTTGTTCTTAATGTATGTAGGGTTGTGGGGACATTTCCTAAGACCCATTTAGCGAAGACACGTCGTGGTCGTTTACCTTCAGCTCCTGGGTCAGTTGAATTTTGAACGGTTTTTTGAGATTTCATGAGAGTTCCATCTGTTGGATAACCTCTAGAATAGTTGTTGGTGCTACGTTTTCAGTCGACTTTTACATAAAGTAAAGCGTCTCTTGAACGCGGTGTTCTCTTCCTCCACATACGATTAAAAAATAATTGATGTATATAAGAATGTTAATAATATGTAATATTATGAAAATAGTTACATTAAATGTAATATTTACGTGGTGGGTACTACCCCCCCCCCCTTAAAAGGAATAACTGTCCTAATAGGTACTGATAAATTAAAACAAAATAAATACTAACCAATAATTTATTAGTCTATTTTATAAACATAATTTATTGCTCTTATTAAATCTATGAAAACATCTTGATGTGTTATTTTAATTTTTCTTCGCCAAGAATATGAGCCAGCCTGTAAAATTTCCTTTATAGCCATCTGTGCTTAACATGACTTTTAAGTTTCGCCAGTGGCTTTCTTATTCTCCGCGTGTGTGTTCCATCTGGAGCCACAAATTAATTTTTTGGGTTACTGTGGTTGAGTTTTTTATTTCCTTATTTTATGGATTAAATATAAGTAAGTCATCCAAGATTGATGGCATTTCTTATATAACCTGTAGCCAATATATAATAATCCAAGGAAAAATATTATACATATAACCATCAAGACTATGCTTATTGCTGACAGATGAAATTTGATTTCTTCCACTGTAGCTGAATTTTTTCCTTCACCTTTCCTTGTTTTGGTTGATAAAAATTTCCATGTTTTTCGCCTTAGATTGGTACATGATGATGATTGTCTTTGAATATAATAATATTCGTAACTTTACGACTGAACGGGCTAGTTAGCACACGTTCACTTAATTCGTCAGATGTCAGATGTCAGGTAGATCGGAGAGCAATCGGGGTTGTCGTCAAGCAAAGAAAACAATATGTTTGTCAAGCCAACCGATACTACGGAGCGTCTTTATTACATTAAAAGTACATATAAAAATGTAATAACATAATGATCGTAACTGGGTCATACGAATTGTGTGACGTCAAGTGTCAAAGAACTTACAGGCACGTGTACAGCGCTAGATTGTACATATTTCCAACTACAAAAAGAGAAAAAATAAGTAAACAAAAATAAGCAATTATCTAAAATTAAAGATACACGTTAGTTATTTAAGTCCCCAGTGCTCGCATTAAGATTAAAGTGGATTTTCCTCGGAATGGTGGGTGATGTCGCAGTGTCGACACTCGTTGTAGAGCCTCGTGTCGCTGTACTTGCGGCTGTCATTCTCGGGATCGGCGAAGAAGACGGCGGGGGCGACGACACTATCTCGTCTAATGTAATGTCATTGTTTGTAGCCGCAGGGTTTGGGTTGACCTCACTAGGTTTCCATTCACATCTTGGCCTCAGATTAAAATATGCGAGTGTGAGCAGCAACGTCGTCATCAAGAATAAAATTATATAAATTACAATATAATGTGTAGAGCCATGGGTTTCAAATTTCTTCAAGTCTGACCGCTTCAAATCGTCTATGTTTTTCTTTATTGATGTAAACAATTCTTCATGGTTCTCAGCGGTGAAATTGTGAGGCAATGATAGGTTCATGAACTCGTTCAGCGTAGATATAACTGGTACATTGATGTGAGTCGTAGGTTGAATGTACATCTGATTGACATAGTCATGTTGAGCGTGAATTGTAAAGGATTCACCTCTAATAGTACAACCAGGGTCAAGGTCGATTACTCCATTATCACGTAAATGTTTCATTGTTACATTATTCGGACATATGATTCGTATGGCGCATTCGGTGCAGCGAGAAAACATCCATGTGTCACGAGCGTGTAATTTAATCCATCTGTCGGTGCATACTTTCGCTTCTGACCGACAGTATGGTTTGTTTTCATTGCTAATCTGTAGTTTCATATTACAGAGCGATTGTTCAACTTGCATTGTGTATACAGGATGGTTCAATGGACATAACATTTGTTTATGTGTCTGTCGTATGCACATATTTGTATCCTTTTCTGTCATGGGTATTATTGTGTCCTGTCTCACGTTGACAGCGAGATATTTTGTTTCCGTGGAAGTATAGATGACTTTGTCTCCTCTACGTTGAGGGATATCGATGACGTCATTCAATTCAAATTGGTCTCTGTTTAGCAGGGGAATCTTGATTTCCATTATCAGGAATCTCCTAGTCACTTTAGCTCGTACTTGTAAGAGACCGTAGAGATCTCGAAAATTGTCAGTTGGAACAACAACATCACATCACCTGTAGATGGCCGGATATTACATTTAATTGTTGCGTAAGTTCTGCCGGAGTTAATAAGTGTATGTTCAGGCGGCCGTTATAAATATCGGTCACGATGTCAAGCAGAGTATCCTGCGTACGCCGAAGGTTGGAGACAATCATATCAACAGATATTAACGATGACAGTAGATGGAATGCCTGTAGAGTGCTTTGTCGTTCTTTTTCGACTTGGTGCATCTCAGTAGATATTACTCGCAGATTTTTGTAGATATGCTCAAATTGAGTGTTCATAATTTGTTCGTTTCTTTTCAGGATATTATTCTCCGCTTCGATCAATGATGTTTGGTTTTTAAATAGCTTAAGTAAATGATCTTCTCGCTCTTTTACGGTTTCAATATCCTTCTCGTATCTTCGAGCAAATGTGTCATCCAAGACCTCAAACAGGGTGTTAGCTAGGTAACCGACCCCGTTGATTAAGCCTCTCTTGTTTCGTTGCAGGATGTGATGTTGGTTCGTCAGCAATTCGTTATAGTGTCGAAGTTCATCGAGCTCGTGAGCGAATTGCGTCACAACAGGTGCACATGAGTGATCGTTGTTGCAGGTTTTGTTTACCGAGTAGATATATTTTTCAACGGCGGTAATACTATGCCAATATGTTGTCATGTTGTAGTAGGCAATAAGTTTCCATTTGTGCTGTATGATTCGTACGTCAGAGATTTTGTCAAAGAACAATGTGTTATTGTTCAAGCTTTTGATGTAGACATTTGCTTCAATCGTAGATGTTAAAAGCATCAGCAGGAAAAGTACCATGTTCATCAGTGTAGTTGGCAGACGTCGATTTTTTCGCAATGTACGTGGTGTCGAGGTGTCATTTTTCTTGGGTTCGTCATTTTCCAAAGTAATTTTTGAGAAGTCATGTTCATTGTTTACCGGAAGTGGAATCAACTTGATTATGGGTCGTTTTATTTCTCCACTCTTCGTACGTAGCGTCACGACTCTGATGTGCCCATCCGTTCCTGGATGAACGTCAATCACTCGACCCATAGCCCATTTCGTCGGTGGCAGGTTCTCTTCTTTGATGAGAACAATGTCATTAACCTTCATATTTTCTTGAGGATACTTCCATTTCGGCCGAATTTGTAGATGTTGTAAATAGTCGGACGACCATTTTCGCCAAAAGTCACGATGCATTTTCTCAGTGAGCTGCCATCTCGCCTTGATACAACGTTCGTCAAAGTCAGTCAGCGGCGGGGATAAAAGTGGTCCTCCTACTAAGAAAAGTCCTGGAGTTAAAAAGCTGTCGTCTTCGTTCTCCGTCAGTGCACACAACGGCCGAGAGTTCAGACATGCTTCTATTTGATTGAGTAACGTTGTAAACTCCTCAAACGTCAGTTTTTGCTCTCCCAAAACTCGTTTAAGATGGTGTTTAGTACTTTTTACCGCCGCTTCCCACAATCCGCCAGCGCTTGGCCATGCGGGTGTATTTAAGTGCCAAGTGACACCCATCTCGGCAACTTCAGATAGAAAGTCATTGTTGATAGCTTGCAACACTTCTTTGTATTCCTTTTTCAAAAGGCGTGATGCACCGACAAAGTTCGTGCCGTTGTCACTGTACATGTGCTTTGGGGTTCCCCTTCTTGCACACATACGTTTGAAGGCTGCTAGGAACGACGGTGTGCTCAGGTCAGAGACAAGCTCGAGATGTATTGCCTTGGTAGAGAAGCAAAGGCTCGAATTTTACACAGATTGACACAGTCCGGACTAAACGTTAACATGATTAACTTAATCCCCGCTCAAGTGGCAGGGTCGCCATATAAGGATGGGACTTATACACAATAAAACATCTGTAATGATTATCAAATACTGAGTTATTTAGTCCATTACACCTTATTTTAAGCACGCACCCAAGCATACATATTTACTACATCACCGTGGCATGTTTGTGAATAATTGTATCTATGACTAACTGTTCCTTGCATCCCATATGGCCCCCGTTACCTTTTTATTACTTGTTACCTTTTTGTTCCTCTGCAATTATATTGTGTTTTTCAATGTGGTTATTTATTTTTGAAGCTATTACTGATGTAAGGATCTATATATTGTGGTTAGGCATGTAATTGGTCTATATTGTGAAGGTTGCGTTGAATGTGTAGTTTTTGGTAACATATAAGATATTTCTGTTGACAGAAACTCAGGTATATTTTGTTTCTCTAAGATAATTTCTGTTATATTGGTAGCTATTGATTCGTGTAGTGTTACTAATTTTTTTCACCAGTAATTATGTATTTTATCTATTCCCGGCGATTTCCAATTATGTAGCTTAGATGTGATGCATGTTATATCGGTCGCCGTTATCTCAACAAATTACATTTCTTCTATTAGGCTCCATCTAATTTTTTCTTTATCTATCCAATCTGCTTTATCGTCGTGTTGTTTTTCCCATATATCACCAAAATGTCTCTAATTTATCCTGTGTTGGTGTTTTGACATTTTCTCTAGAAACAGTTCGAGTCTGTAGTTTTAATAAGCTTCTGTAAAATAATTTTTCATTTCTATTTTTATTTTTTGGTCAATGTGATGTTATCATTTTTGCGTTGTTGTGCTTTTTTATATCTTTTTAGTCTGCGAACCTTAAGTGCTAGTTTCTGTTTTAACGTATCTAAATATTCTTTAGGTTTCTTATTGTTATTTTCGTGCTTTGTGTGTAATTTTGTACTTTTAAATACTTCAACACTTTTCACAACTTTTTTCGATCTGTTATTGTTGATATATTGTGTCAATTTACCACAATCTCGTAGTTTTTCTTTGTTTTTCTAGTCTAATTTGCCACGGGGGCTTATAATCGAGACGTGGTCTCCTATTTCCTGTGTATTCTGTTATTGTGTATTATAGTTCTTCAGATATTACTAACGCTGTACAATAAATTAGAATATGTATGTCTATGACCTTTGTGTCCTTAGATATTAACAGATTTAGTATTTTTTTGGTTAAATAAATTAGTAAGTTAAGAGAGTTGAGGGCTGTATTAAAGTTTTGGTAATTCTCACTATATTGACAGCTGACATTTGAACTTAAAGTGTGACAGACTGGTCGTCGGGAGGACCTCATTATATTGACAGCTGACATTTGTACTATAAAACAGGCACAATACAAGGATAGTAAATAGCACCGACATTGATTGAGTATTTCTTTAAGTAAACCCATATATAATGAACATCATCGTTATATAATTCTTCAGTGATTTCAAATTGTAAACTATTATGAATAAAAATTGAGACTCCTCTCCCCTTTTTTGTCGTCGCGGTAATTATATGCATGTGTATAGTTTGGTAAGTAATAAGTTTTTTCATTATTCATTTTTTATCTCAAGTTTCAGTAAGAATAATGAGGCGTGTTACACAACTCATAGCTTTGATAATGCATTTCAACTCGTCAAGCTTTCGCGGTTTACATATACTGCGTATATTTACGTAAAAGAATTTTAGAGATGTAGGTGACCAATATAAATATTTTATATAATATATAATAGTCTTCTATTTCAACTTGTCGGGGAGAATTTACTATTCGGTTAAGTTTTTTGAGGGTTTTCAATGATTTTAGGTACTTCAACATAATTTATGGTTAAATCACTTAATTCGTCTTTCACGCGACGAGATAAATCATCTTTTAAATTTTGCTAATAACGTCTTTGTGGAGGTGTTTGATCCGAATATAAATGAATGTTGACGTTGGTTTTATTTTGGTTACGTAAGAAATGTTTCGCAGTGTCTACAGAAGAAAAGCATACTTTAAGAAGACGGTTTTTACCAGCCGTATACTTGCCCAATCTCATAGTTTTAATTGGTGTAGGATTGTCGTATATCGATCTAATTACATTTAAAACCTCGTTTTGTCGTGTTTACGTCTTTGTTCCGCTTTGTCATTATTAAATTCCAATATACCTGCATTCAGAATATTTTTTGCCGTTCCGTTTGTTCTTGGACTTCTGGTATAGTGGTTTCATTAGCAAGATACAGTGATTGCTGAATGGGCTGGTTATTCTCCGAAGTAATATGTTTACACAAGTTATGGCGTGTTTTTCATTGTTCTTATTCCGTTTCAAGCGTTAGTTTCAAGTGTTTGCCAAAAAATAAAATCCAGGATGGTGCCTTCCTACAAAATGTGTGAATCTATTGCTCGATGCTTTGCATAATTTTGTGTTCTAGGTATATTTTCTTGTGTTAGTTGGTATGTACTCCAGACTTTGGGTGGGAATTGTGGTGGTGTACTTGCAGTTCCCCACACATCATTCTGATCAAATCATTTTGCAATAGTTTCTGTAACAATCAAATTATATAATTATAAATATTTATTTAAAGACTTAAGACCACTACAATTTGTTGTAGGAACAAAAGGCGGACTTAATGTATATTATATAATAAATATAAATTATTTGATGAACACCATCATAATTATGTATTAATATTACCTGCTTGTGGAAATATTTCTCCAATCGTTGAAATAAATTGTCCTTCTTCTGCGTAGCATTTTCCCGGTCTAGTAACGCCAGGGTCTGCTTTCCTGCATCTATTCCTGCACTTTGCCCGATCTTAAGCATCCTCCTTGGTGAGACCGTGCTCTCTCATGTCGTCCCTCACGACATCGAGCCAGCGCTTCTTGGGCCTGCCGCGGGATCTAGGGCCTTCGACAACAAAGTCCAGGCATCCGTTTTCGACATAGTCGGTAGGTTTGCGGCTAATGTGGCCAAACCAACGCAGTTGAAATAAATTGTCCACTTCGGTTAAAAAAGCGTATATACATTTTATTTCCATGGCAAATGATATAATATTTCCTTATAATTGTTGATAGGCTTTTTTTTGTACTTTATGGTATATAATTTGTCCGAGATGAAAATTGTATGTTTTATTGTTTTAATTGTATTGTATCCTTTTATGGTTGCAGTTTCGAAAATTTGTCTGGAATATATATGTGCAGTTTTTTCAAAGTCCATCAGTATGAATCTTTGTAATAAATATAAATTGATTCCTTAACAGTACTCAATAATTGGTGTTTATAATGTATTCTAGGTGTTTTTACCTTGTTGGTGCATAGCGCAAATACCAATGGATATGTTTGTGAACGTACCCGTGTATTGTATAAAGTTGATAAAAAATGTTTTGGTACATTTTTGAATATTCCATCCATCATTATAAACTTAGACATGCTTAATAATCATAAGTTTTTTTGTTGTAAATATTTTTCTTCTATTTGTATCGTATTTTTTGTCAATAATGATTATCTGATTAAGTACGACTTTCCATTTACGTCCCTCGAATTGAGGGGGGAGAGGAGCTGGGTTAATTCCTTAAAAGAAAAGGGTTCTGGTTTTTTTTTATATATTTGTTGTTGGGATTCATACAGTGAAGCTGTCAATATCAATGAAAGAGTTGGATGATATACCTTTGGTCTGCAAAGTTGAGTTTAAAATCGATTGTCCCGCTTGGATTATATCTTATTGACTCATAAACGAGGTGATCTTTATGAGCAGTTTTTGAAAAATGTATGATGAGGAGTAATAACCTAGTTTCTTGGCAGTTTCTTGCCTCCTTCGCGATTGATCCTTTATTGTGAGGGAGAAATATTTTCTTGATATTGCAATTTGCTTTCAATTTCCGATAGCGCCGAATCGACTTCCATCTGCATGCGGCTCTTTTCCAAGTTTTTTTAAGTTGTGACTGTTCTAGAACGCATTCGAAACAATGTCATTCCTATTCTGGGCTGTGCTGCCATCTAAGAATAATACATCATTGGGATAATGTCCTAGTAACTTGTTTAAATAATCTCTCTCTCGTCTCGTCGAAACAGTAACACGTCGCTTAATTGCTTCCCATGTTGTGAATTGTAAAGGTGTGGATGGCAAGTTTTGTCTAAAAATAAAGTACATTGGCGTTGAGCGAAGTCACCAGTATAGGCAATAAGATGAGATGTTAAATTTTTATTGAAGTTTTGCACTTCTCAGGTCAGTATTTTATGATAACATAATCACGACGATCACATTTTGTGTGTTTTGTTGTTTGATATATTATCCGTCATGTTTTATTATAGCAGTCCGTTTCAACCTCAAATCCATCGATATTGACTTGAAGACTAGGATCGCTCATGAAATCCGGGCAGTCTTCTATACTTCTATACTAATATTATAAAAAGGTAAAGTTTGTGATGTTGTAGGGGGTAATCTCTGGATCTACTGAACCGATTTTTAAAATTCCTTTACCAATAAAATGCCTAATTTTTTGTGAGTGTCATAGGTGTCATGGTATTCGGATGTCGTGGCCAACGCGACTTTTGACAGTCAGAAAATAAATCACAGCACTCAGTACTAACCGAACCACAATCATAATTTCATCACAATTAAAAATGTTTACCGCACAACGAAGCAGGAACGGGTCAGCTAGTTAAGGATAAAGTCAAATATTGTCTTCAAAATTTTGCATGAGGTATTTTCTTTTCCATTTGGACCAAGTAGAGTAAAATCATCACTTGATGTCTTCAAAGATTTCTATTTTATCTTCTCGATTTTCAATTTATTATTTATTATATTATTTATTTGTTTTAATTTGTTTGCGCCACAAAACTTGAAAACTGTCTGCCTGAACAAAGCCCTACCACCAGGTTGTCTATGATTACTTCATCAACTGTGTAAATTCTTTTTTATTTTTTTTATTTTTATTATTTTTATTATAATTGGGAAACATACAGTATACACCACATACATTATACAACAATTACCTAATACAACAATTAACTCGTTAACACACCAATTTTCAAATCAATTTTCAAATTTCCAATCTTTTGTGGTATTTTAATTGTTTCTCAAATTTTTAGACGCCAGGCTACTTTTATTGGGCGGAAAAATGTCACATCTAGAGGCTGCGTGACATGTGTTGAATTTGTCGGTAAACAGAATGTATATCATAAGGGTCAATTCACACGTACCACAACCACACCACGTCGCAGCGACAAAATGTGGTCAAGCTGTGGTTACGTGTGAATAGTGTCGCATCGGCTTTTTGCAGTTGCGTTGTGGTAACGACAAAATGTCGATGTGGTTGCGTTATCGCTGTGTTGCGTGGTCATGTGCAGTTATACTCCAGCTTTAGTAGAGGTAACACGGCTTGACTGAACGTAGTCATGGAGGAAAGATTGTTGTTGCTATCCTTGTTATGGCTTTTATTAATAAGAAGAAGACGACGAAATCAGCGTATTCGTCGAAATAGAATTTATTGGGTACATCCTTTATTGGAAAACAAAAGTCAAAGCCAATTCCGTACTGATTATCCTAAACTTCGAAGGTTCAAGATGAAATTTTATAAAAAATTTAGAATGAGCAAGAATACATTTGACTACTTGTTAAACGAACTGAATAGTGAGTTGAAAAAAAAAGACACGGCCATGAGAAAAAGCATACCATCTGTTGAACGTCTGGCAATGACATTGAGGTGAGTAATTGTTTTTATAGTTAAATATTTTTAAGTGCTTAGAAAATATAATTAGTTCCATCTACCGGGACAGACTCACCGGGCTGATGAAATTAATTTATAAAATATAAAATACAGATGCAAATTAAGAGGCCGTACCTACCTGGTTTTGCTCGCGGCACTAGCGCCACTTTCATTAAAAACAATGTATCTTTTTATTTAAGACATAAATAAAAAATATCTTATTATATTTATGAAAGTGGCGCTAGTGTTGCGAGCAAAACCATGTACGGCCTCTTAATTCATTAACAATAAAAAGTAAGATTATGATTGTGGGCACGTGGCCTCCAAAAAAATTGACCCACCTACATTTTTGTAAAAAAGCTATCGTATGGTTTTAAACTACCACATATTTATATTTTTAAGATTGATAATGAAAAAATGCAATTGTAGTATTGTACAAAAACAGAAATAGTGCGCAAAAAATAGGTTTTTAGGTAAATATGTGACAAAACACGAAAACACAAACGATTATGCCGTTTGTTTTTAAATTTGGGTGCCTAAATCTTACTTTTATAGGGAGTGTTTCCTCCTCTTGACCTAATCACTGCCTGCATACGCCTATTAAGTGACCTGATTAGCTTTTTAATGTCTTCCTGTGGGGTTCGTTGCCATTCTTCAGTTAGGGCAGCTTCCAGTTGATTCAGGGTTTCTGGAATTGGATTTCGTGCTCGAACCGTACGTTTTAGCTGGTCCCAGAGGTGCTCTATCGGGTTTAAGTCCGGACTATTGGCTGGCCACTGCATAACTGGAATTTCGACTTCCCTGAGATAGTCTTTAACAATTCTAGCGACGTGAGGTCGTGCGTTGTCGTGCATAAGTTGGAAATTATCCCCAATATATCCAGCGTAAGGCATCACATGAGGCTCCAGAATGTCCGTTATGTAAGTTTCAGCATTAACAGCACGATTACGGAAAAAAACCAGCTCTGTGCGTCCCGTCAAACTCCCCAAAACATTGTAGAGCCTCCACCAAATCGGACTGTTTCTCGAATGCAACACTGAGAGTATCGTTCTCCTGGCCTTCGCATGACGTTACGTCGTCCATCAGAGCCTACTAGAGACATTCGGCTTTCATTACTGAACAATACTGTCTCCCATTGGTCCAGTGTCCAATCGACGTGCTGCCTAGCAAATTGTAGTTTTGCTTGTCGATGGGATGCTGTGAGTTTTGGTCCTGTTGCTGGCTTGTGAGGGGTTAAGTTTTGCTCTCGAAGTCTTCTTCTTACAGTATTTTCACTCACAGACACTCCACGACTTTCTCGGAGTCTACCTTGAACGTCAACAGCCGAAAGATGTCGGTTTCTTAAAGACGTCAAACCAATAAAACGGTCATCGGTCGGGTTCGTGACACGCCCCCTGCCAGATCCTGGTCTCCGGCGATACTCCCCAGTCTCCAAGTAGCGTTTGTACACTCTTCGCTGAACGACTTAATTTTAGTGTTCTAGCCACATTTCGCTGACTTAACCCCTCATGAATAAGAGCTACGACTTGAGCAGCTTCTGCTTCAGTAGTCTCCATTTTTTATGTTTAAACTTATTAAAATTATTGTTTCAACAAAGTTTCATACACTTAATCAATAATAAACATCGAACCGAGATGAAATAAACTAACCATGCACTTTGTGCACAAAGTAACGTTTTCTTATCAATACTTTAAAAATATTCCAAATATCCTCAATAACACTTACAACTCCTCCAAATCAATATCAAGTGGGTAATAAAATGTTAAATGTATGTCCCATAAGTAAAACAATCCACCTAGGTCGTCGCATAGTTAAGATAACAACTTTGTAAGTAAAAAAATACGGGTGGGTCGATTTTTTTGGCGGCCAGGATAATAAATCTGTTTTATTATTTTCCCCTGACAAAATAGGTCGACAGTAAAATTTCTTGAAAGTATTTGCACTTTGCCAGTTACCTCTTTTCAGTATTTCTTCCACTGGCTTATTTTCTATCCATCCTTTAGATGCAATTGCAGAACGTATACTACCTGGTGATGCATCTATTTCTGCTGCTCTAAAAATAGATCTTATCCATCCTGATCATACTTCTAGTAGCGGGCTTAACCTGTCCAGTTATTGATAGAAATAAACTGTCTATGTCTTTTTCCAGTCTTCTGGTTTCTGATGCTTTTATCAATTGTCTATTATGTAATACTGGGCATATCTTTGGATCCGAATGAGCCAGTAACCGCCAGCCAGATTGTTGGTAGGTAGGCGTATCTGTTTTAGAACCAAATTCAGGCCACAAGTTAATCTCATTCTCACTTTGTATTAAATTTTCTTTAGATACTTTTAATAATGTTAAGTCATGTAATCTGCGGCCAGATGATAATAATAAAATAATTGCAGTACGTCTAGAAATATCAAATAATGTATTTTTGTTAGAAGTGGTCTGTAGCCAAGTAAAAAGTAGCTTAATATCCCAAACTGGTGGCTTTGAGAGTTTTGGTCTAGCTAGGGCTATTGATTTTAATATGTTGAGATTGCTGATTTATGTAAAAGAATTGTATTAAATGCAAAATTATGATCTATATAAAGTCTAGCTAGGAACCTAGCAACATCATTCCCATTGGGATTTCTATGATCAATTTTATTCTTATTACACCATTGAATCCATCTTCTGATGGGTGGCGTATAAGTTGATAATGTGGATGGTCTCCAACTAGTTGACAACAAATTTCTTTCTTCTGTATCCCAGTGTTCTACTTTGTCTGCCCACCCCCAATTTTCCATGCCAGAAATTCCTGCTCTTTCATCTGTGGGGGTGGAAATCCTGTTGACAAGTCTATTAGGCACATCTCCAAATTCTTTATTGGTTCTGGTTCCGCCTGAGCTCTCGACTGCAGATCTGGAAGCCAATAGCATTGTGTCCAGTGTGGTGCTATCAGAATGTAGCTGCCTCTGGCACTGTTGAGATGGGCCAGGACACGTGGGATTAGATTCGGTGGAGGGAATATCCATGCTAGATCCCAATTCCACTGACAGCTGAAAGCGTCGCAATATTCTGCGCAGCCATCTTTTGAGTCCAAGGTTACATATCTTGGAACTACGCCGCTTCTTTCTGATGCGAATAGGTCTATTTCCGGTGTTCCCCATTTTTGAAATATGACCTCCGTGGCCTGGGGTAAGAGGTGCCACTCTGGTAGAGGTCGGCCTCGTGACAATCGGTCTGCAATTCCGTTTAGCCTTCCTGGAAGGTAGCAAGCCGCCAGCGTCACATTGAGCTGATCGGTCAGGTTAATTATTTGGGTGGTCAGGCTCAAAAGTGCTATTGACCTGGTCCCTCCCTCGTTCCGTATGTATGATATTAAGGTTCGATTGTCGGTCTGGATCAGAATGTGAGCATTCTGAAGAATGTTCTAGTAACTTTTTATTGCACCATAAACAGCATAAAGCTCTTTGACATTTGAATGCCATATCTTTTGTCTTTGAGTCCACTTCCCTGACAAGTAAAACTGGTTCAGGTGCGCTCCCCAGCCCGCATCCGCTGCGTCTGTGGTGAGAAAGTGGGTAATCTGCCTTCTCTGTATTGACATGGAATTGTTTTTTATTGAATTTATCTACCACTCCAACTCCAACGAGGCCAGTGGTGGAAGTTCTCTTCTTTCTCTCGGTCTGTTCTGAGTAAACTTTTTTAGGAACATCTGTAGTCGCCTGGTACGCTGGTGTCGTATACCCCTGTCCATATTCACTGTAATTATCATTACGTGTAGGTGTGTGATATTTTTGAATTACATTCAATATTTCTATCTGAGTTCATTCAATATTCAGTTTCCAATCATCGCGAATGGTTTTAAATCTATCGTATAAAGATAGCAAAAAATGCATATCACTGTCACAGGACTTGTCAGGTTCCTGTGTACGAGTATGTGCAGTTACTTGATCGCTCAAATGACTTGTTATTTTTTTTATTAACCCATATTCTGCATCATCTTTTTTTCTTTGGATATATTTTGGTCTCTTCCAAACTTCAGAGTCACTCGTTTCAGTAGTATTATCGTCTTCATTATCGATTTGTTCAATGTCATCGTTTTTGTTTTGTACTGGTAGAGACGATGTTGTATTTCGATTTTCAGACAATGGCTTTAAAAATAATAATTGACTAAAGTAGTAGTATCTCTTCGTACTACCTGCTGAACCGCTTCTTTGTGAATTTTGTTTTTTAAGGTCTCTGTTGAAAGAGTCTCTTAAGCTTTTCCATTTTCTTTGTAAGTTAGCAGCTGAAAAAATAATAGTTAAATTAAAATTTGTAGAAAAGATACCTACATGACCTAAATGTATGTACACTTGTTTTTTTCTTTTGTTTCCTTACTATCAAAATCTTCATAAAACTTATTTATTTATTTATTTATTTATTTAAGATTCACCAGTGGTAAATACATCAACACGTACAAAGGTATACAATTTTAATACAACTTAAAACTAAATGCATTACCTATCAAGGTGAATACCACTTGCAAAGATAAAGTTGGAGATGACAAACTTACAAATAATTAATTGTTAGTAAATCAAGGTTAAAAATGACAGGAATTAACAATAATAGTAAAATAATAAAATACAAATATAAACAAAATAAATTAGTTAGCTGACAATTTTGACAATATTTTTTTGTGAAACCTGTTTGATGAGTCTCCAAAAGGGTCTAAAACAGCACTGTGCTCATTCAAAATCCCACATAAGCGAGATACAGGTGAATTGTGTAATGTGGTGCCCTGAGAGAGGAATGAAAGCCGAGACTGCTGAATAGATACTGCTTTTATTTCCAATAGGTCGTACATTAAATAGGTACAAAATTAGGTTACGTAGTATATAATGATTAATAAGTATGTTTAGTTAATATAATCTATTCACTACATCTCATCTCCACCGCAATAAAAAAATAAAATAAACAATACAATTTATTTTATTTTAGTTTATATTACGAATGTTCATATAGTATAATGTCATATTATAATTACTATCTTTACAAACTTTTGAAGTAAGTATTTAGTACATAAACTTTTAACAAAATTGTTAGGTAATTGGTTCAAAATATATTTTTGTTCTGTTTTTGTGAATAACATAGTTTTTATTATTCTTAATTATTTCTACATTGGGTGAACATTCCCTTATTACTTTGTATGGACCTGAATATATGTTTTGGAACTTACTGCCGGTTTCATTTTTTATTAAAATCAAATCATTCTGTTTATAAGTCACAGGGTTTATATTACGATCATACTTATCTTTTCTTTTTAATTTACTTGCTATTAAATTTTCTCTAGCCTCTTTTTGTGACGTTTGTAATCTGAATTTGAGTTCCAAAGGATAATTATCAAAATTGTACAAAGGATCAACTTGTGCTGATCGCAAATTAGATGGTAAAATACATTTCTTACCGAACACCAACTCATAGGGAGTGAACTTAGTCTCCGTATGTACTGCAGTGTTATAGGAAAAACACCAAAATGGAAGCCACATGCTCCAAGCTTCTGAGTGATTGTCTGTCTGTATTCGCAAATAGTTACCTAGATGTTTGTGAGAATTCTCCAAGGCACCGATACTTTGATGATGATAAGCAGTAGACTGCAGCTTGTTAATATGCAAAAATTTACAAACCTCTTTCATTGTGTCCGATAAAAACTCCGTTCCCCTGTCTGTAGCTATCTCCTTCGGAATACCATACCTGAGTATAAAATTGTTTACGAAGTTCCTGGCTACCTCATCTGACCTTTTTGATACTAATGGGTAGGCCTCAACATACTTGCTCAACTCACATTGTATAGTTAAAATGTACACATAATTATTGTACTCTCTCTCTAACTATATCTAAATTTACCTTTTCAAACGCTGAAGTTGCCGTCGAACTAATTGTCATAGGTTCCTTAGTATAATGTGAGGAATGTTTTTGTTTTTGACATTTGTCACACCTTTTTATAAATTCTGTAACATCAGCTTCTAATTTTGGCCAAAAATAATATTTCTTTATGTTATTTACCATTCGTCTTATGCCGGCATGGCCACTTGTGGGTAATATATGAAAATCGTTTAAAATTACACACTTATCGTCTTTATCAGTTATTCTCTTTGTTCCCCTTAAAATACATATACGTGGTCCGGACCAACTACATATGTTATTTACTTCATTTATTAACTTTTCCACAAATTTATTATTTTTCTCAGTCTTAATAAAGTACACTTCTTTAATATTTATTTTCCCACAAAATATTTTCAGCTCTCTCACAAATTCGCCTGGCGATAGTTGCGATCGAGAAGCTAAATTAATAAAAATAGTATCCATTGAGGGCACGTAACTCAAACATCCCTTCTCATGCGTTATCTCTCTCAATTTACGATATCGATTTAATTCATAAGCGCTTATGAAACGTAATTCCGTGAAATATTTCGGTTTGCTATGTACTTCTACAAGTTTTGGTTGATCAGTCCCATCGTTTTTAGAAATAATAGCATCCCGTTGTTGCTTAGCCATCTGGCCACGCGTCATTACATTCATCACCGTTTGATTCATCTCTTTCAAGTCCTCAGAAGTTAAATGCAAACGTGAAAGTGCGTCAGTGGCAGAATTATTCTTCCCTTTTAAGTATTCAAGTACAAAATCGTATTCTTCTAATGCTAACCTAAATTTAATTAAACGGCTAGATGGATCCCGCATTCCAAATAAATAGATAAGCGGCTTATGATCAGTCTGAATTTTGAATGTCCTACCATACAAATATGGTCGAAAATGCTTCACGGCCCATACAATCGCAAGCAGTTCCTTCTCAATCGTTGGGTACCTTTTTTCTGCTTTGTTAAGACTACGACTGGCATAGGCTACAGGCCTACCGTCGCTGTTGCATAAAACTGCACCTACCACATATCCTGATGCATCTGTTTGTAAAATAAATTGATTAGACTCCGAAAAATCAGGGTATTGCAATACAGGATGGGATATTAAATTTTGTTTCAACAGTTCAAATGATTTTTGGCATTCCTCATCCCATTTAAAAATAACATTTTTTCGACACAAATTATTTAATGGATATGCTTTTGTTGCAAAATTAGGAATAAATTTCCTGTAATAATTTACAAACGCAACGAATCTTTTTACTTCGTCGACTTTAGTAGGAACTGGGTAATCTTTAACGACTTCTATTTTATCAGAATCTGGTATGACACCCTCTGCTGACACAACATGACCCAAGTATAATAGTTCCTTCTGTAAGAAAATACACTTCTGAGGATTTAACTTTAGATTAACTTTACGTAATCTTTCAAAAATAGATTGTAAATTCTTAATATGACTAGGTAAGTCTCTACTAAAACAAACTAAATCGTCTTGGTACACCAGACATTTTTCGTATGTTAACCCTGTCATTGCCATAGTCATCATACGCGAAAATGAACTAGGACTGGTTTTTAAGCCCATAGGCATTCTAGTCATCTGAAACTCTCCGGAACAAAAAGCAGTATACTTGCGACTGTCTGGGTCTAAGCTAACATTATAGTAACCTTGATGTAAGTCTAAATGAGAAAAATACATGCAACCAGATAACGAATCTAAAATTTCTGTTATATTTGGAAGAGGAAATTTGTCATCATGTATACTTTTATTAAGTTTTCTGTAATCTATGACCAAACGCCATTTTTTGTTTCCATTTTGGTCACTTTTCTTTGGCACCAACAAGATTGGACTGGGCCATTCACTTTGACATGGTTCAATAATATTTTCTTTCAACATTTGATCAATTTGGTTTTTAATTTCATTTTTTAAAGCATGAGGCAATCGATAAGGTTTTGAAAAAATTGGTTGTATATTCGGTTTTACTTTAATTGAGTGTTGATAAATATCAGTGGTTGATAACTTGTCCCCTTCCAAATAAAAGATATCGGGATATTTCGCACATAAACTTTCTATGTTAATCCTTTCCTCTTTATTTAAATTATTTAACTTCAATTTTGACAAGAGTGTTTTAACTCGCGATGCATTTTTCTCGATCTTATTAAAGTTACAAATATTATATTCCTTTAAATTTTCTATATTAAGTTTAATTTCAGACAAAGTTATATCTTTTGAAGTCGTATTCAAAATTCGAACGGGTATTTTGCCATTAATTGGATATACTAACGTACTCGCTATAAATACTCCCTCACATACGTCTTTTGTATATACCACACATTCCTCTGTTAAACTGGTATTAATACAGTGAATTGATTCTGATCTGGCAGGTAACGACAATAAATGACTACACGAGTCTATTAATTGCAAAGATATTTGTTTAGATT
The DNA here is from genome assembly GCF_905147045.1 of Nymphalis io. Taxonomy (NCBI): domain Eukaryota; kingdom Metazoa; phylum Arthropoda; class Insecta; order Lepidoptera; family Nymphalidae; genus Nymphalis; species Nymphalis io. The sequence continues at coordinate 4,797,513 of NC_065917.1, read as the reverse complement.
CACTGATCCATAAAGACAGACTATTATGTTTCATATCAATCACCGCTCCATACTTTCCTAAAAAGTCTTGTCCTAAAATACCATGCGACTTACAAGGTAACGTGTCAAATACATAAAACTTATGACTAATATACTGCCCGTGTACTGTCAACTGTAAACATACGTATCCGATAGCCTGTACCTTTCCACCTATCCCGTTTATTGTTATGTTTTCTTTGTTAATTGGAACGTTGAAATCTAAAACATGTTTATGTTTTATAGCTGAAATTGAGGCTCCCGTATCTATGAGCCAGTTAAAAGCGTATCTGTCTTTATAAAATAATTTTATGAAGTAACTACTATCGCTGGCTAGAATACTATATGTTGTAGGCACGAAAAAAATCATTTTCAGGTTCCGAATTCTGAGTGGATGCACTCGATTGAGGCTGTAACTCATCAGTTATTATTGTCCGAATCTGTCCTTTGAATGGTCTATGACCCCTAGAATAATTATTAAAAGTTCTACCTCGATATGGCGCTCTACCCCGTGGCGCTCCCCGTGGCTGAGATTGTGGCTGCTGGACCCATTGTCCAGTCCTGGTATGCGACTGTCGCCCGTTGTAGCTAGGGTTGCCTCGGCAACGGTCAGTATTGTACGTACCTCTTGGAATGCTCTGATGAGAAGGCGGCCTGGAAGTGTTTTTAAAGAAACGATTATTATTATGCCTTGTTAGTGTAAACACTTCAGCAGTTGAACTTGAACCTGAAATGTCCTCATCGATTGCGGCCTGAATCGCGTCTTTCAAATTTTCAAATTTTTGAGCCGTAATAATAGTGCCAATCCTACGATTTCTCAATCCGTCGCTAAATTGACGAATTGCCTGTTTCTCGTTAATAGATTTTAAAATATTAAATTTTTCAACATTTCCCTCAGATTGAGAAATTGTAAGATCAACGAATAATTCGGATAAGGTTTTTCCGAAAACATCTATAGATGCATCATTTTGCCTGCAATTAAAAAACTGTTTTTGCAAGGCATTTGTAGATTTTTTCGGTAAAAGTAACCTTTTCATATCATTTACAAGATCAGTTACAGTGTCGTATTTCGTTGCTAATTTTAGCTTGGCAGACTGCGACAATCTGCTTTTCAAAGTAAAAGATATTAAATACGTCTGTGACTCAGTATTGAGAACCGAACTATAATACTCAATACCATCGATAAGTTGTCGTAAATTAGAAAGCTCATCATTCATCACTGGCAATAAGCTCAAAGCTACCTTCAGGTCGAATTTATCCATTGTTGAAAAATTACTAGAACCGTCTGAAATTCGACACAACTCAGTAATTTCATCAAACAATTTCTTAATATCCGTACGATATTTTTCAAAAATAAGACGCTCGTCCTTTTCAATGCCTTTCAGTTCAATACTTTCTATATAATTATTATATTGTGCAATAATACATTTAGCTTCGTCTAACTTAGTCTGCAATATTTTACCTTGTCGTCTAGCGGGTCCTATTTTAATTAAATACTGTCTCACTACTAATAAATCTTCATATAATTTCTTTAAAAATGTTGCCATAGAGTTTAAAAATACTTAATATGCATAATAGAATATTAACATACCTGTTTTAAACCCTGGATCCTCCACATATTATTAAGAATTGTAACATTTATAATAATACACGAGTATACATTATATATTTAGTTACATACATTTAGTTATACATATTTAATTATACTAAGTTTAGATAATATTTTTAACTAATCAGTTTTTTTTTTTTTTTTTTTAATATATTATATTATAACAATATTGATTATACGTTGGTAAATAAGGCTACAGTCCACTAAATAATGTCCATAAAATTGCCAAAATTCCGATGTACGCGAAAAGAAATACACATATTTATGTAACCGCACTTCACCTCATACCACTTTATATGCTTTTGAACACTTTTACACTTTGCTATCATCGATCTTCAAATCGGGGTAACCCTGGCGCCGTCGAAAGGAGAGTTGTCGCACCCTGCTGCCACTCGCGTTCAACTCAAATTCCTGCCGTATCCATCTCGTATGACATTTCCGATACATCCGGAATACTCCATACAGGACTACCAAAACTAGGCAAAGTACCACCACGCATAACAGGGCGCTCGAAGTTTTCATGTGAAATCGGAACTCCTCGATTGGTGCATCATTTGTGCCCCCAGCTGCATTTTGTGCTATCACGGTCTTCTCTTCTTTAGACTGCTGTTTCCCCATTTTCGAAGCACACTTTTACCACACTAGCACCGCTGTCGTCAGTTTTAATAGAAATTTTTTTTTTTTTATTATCCGACGATTGCATTGTGACGAGAAGACGTTGTTTATAAATCACTGTCCATATATGTAAAATCGGTCGGCGACGCGGCGGCGGACGGTGTCAGAATACTCGCGCGCGTGAATCTACTTTTGGCAGGGTCGCCATGTAATGTGGTGCCCTGAGAGAGGAATGAAAGCCGAGACTGCTGAATAGATACTGCTTTTATTTCCAATAGGTCGTACATTAAATAGGTACAAAATTAGGTTACGTAGTATATAATGATTAATAAGTATGTTTAGTTAATATAATCTATTCACTACATCTCAATTGCTTCCTAAAACAGTTTTGCGGAAAGGTCTTACTAATGGTGTTATTGGTTTACGTGGATATCTAATGGGAACATTCAATTTAATTTTTGATATCAAAAACGAGTTATCATAGTTGTTGTTAAGTGTTTTATAAAGAAATTTTAAATCCAACAAATCCCTCCGATCACTTAGTGAAAGAATTTTGAAAAATTCCAATCTTTTTTTGTAAGAAGGAAGCATTTTCCCTTTACCTAACGAGAAAGTAAGATGATAAAGAAAACGTTTCTGTATCCTCTCAAGTCTTAGGGCAGTGTGTTGCATAATGTGGCCTCCAAACAACGCTTCCGTATTCCAGTATACTCCTGACTAAGCTATTAAATAAAATAATTTTTGTTCTAGGATTTCGAAATAATCTTCTATTTCTTATTACAAAACCCAACATTTTCGAGGCACGGCTAATTACACCATCAATATGAGGTATGAAAGTTAGTTTTTTGTCGAAGATTACTCCCAGGTCTGAAATTCTGTCCACAGATTTAATAGGGGCACCAGCTATGTAATAATTCGTTTGAAATTCTTTTAAACTCCTGGTGAATGATATCCATGAACATTTTACTGAATTAAGTCTCATGCCGTTATAATTACACCAATGGTATAATCTTGTCAGATCATCTTGTAAAAGAATAGTGTCATTTGGTTCTTCAATCATTTTAAGAAGTTTGACATCGTCAGCATACAGAAATGGTGTAGAATATTTAAAACAATTAGGCAGATCGTTTATGAATATATTGAAGAGCAGTGGACCCAGGTGTGACCCTTGTGGGACTCCAGATTTTACATCGCATTCAACCGATTCATAACCGCCGGCAACAACATAAAAATGTCTTTCTGTAAGATATGATGCTAGAAATCTCAGTAAAGATCCGACAATACCATAATTGGACAACTTCAAGACTAGTACTGAACATGGAACCAGGTCAAATGCTTTACTTAAGTCTGTGTAGATAACATCCACTCTCTTGTTCCTATCAACAGATTCAAATAAGATTTCGGAGTAATTTACTAGATTTGTGCATGTTGATCTACCGGCTATGAAGCCATGCTGGTGGGTACTAAGAAAACATTTAACATGACTGTAAATATATGGATATATTAGAGACTCCAACACCTTACCAAAGATAGAAAGGATTGAAATAGGCCTATAGTTTTCATTTCACTTCATGCAAAGGTTTTCCCATGCTTTGTTTTTTAAAATGCGATTGGAATACTCCTCTGTCCTTTGATCCCAAAGGCATGGCGAATTGCGAATCTCCTCAATAAACATATCCGTGTCAAAAGTTTCGGAGTCGGACATTTTAATTTTTCGCACAACCACGCGGCAACTCAGTACAGTCAGCGTCAAATAATTAGAGACGCTCAGAGTATTCAAATAAATAGACGCAACCAAAAAGTCAAAAATATCGGTACAAACAAAGTTCCCTTATTGTTGTCAACAATATACTCGCTCAAAAGGTCGAGACGTTTAAAATGTCATATAGATCGTTTCAGTCAAACCGCCATAAATATGGTTACAGTCATCTCGCCAATGGTATCCAAGCATTCTGAGTGTTCAAAAATACGGAACACATTAGAAAAATTAACTTTACTGCTATATATTTTAAATATAATTTCTCACATCAAATAATAATAAAATATTTATGCATAAAATGAAAGGGATAGAAACAACTCCAATCCTTTTCATTTTAAGCACGAGGTCATAGATATGTGTTGTTTTTAAAAAAAATCGTGCATAGTCGTTTACGATACTTAAATCGCAAACCAGCCAAATCTATATGAGCACTTTAAACATCATAATATTTAATGGGGATTGTTTAATATTAAAAAAATAGGGATATTTAAATTATATGCGTAAATAGCATTTAATATTAAATATTAAATGCTATTTCTTTATTAATTTCTGATAATTTTGGAATTGTTATTTTGCGAATATCTTCGAGAATCGTTTGTCTGTTGTGTTTTAACTGAATCGAAAAAATACTCTTGACGGAGTGTGAAATGGAGTTGGCTGGTTTGCGAATTAAAGCATTATTATATTGTAAGCAATAAACTGTTGACTGAAAATAGATATAAACCTCATTGATAATGAGATTTAGTGTATATATCTCGTAGAGCAAGAGTGCTTCTATATCATGTTCATGTCAAAAAAATAAATATTAGTTTTTATACTAAGACAAGTAGTCAATTTTACTTGTGTACCTAATTAAAATTAATAGATTTCATATCAACGACAAAAAGAGTACTTTCGATCAAATTACTTTCGAAATACAAAACACTAAAAACTCTCGTCAGGTGTAAAAAAAACAATCATTTTTAGCTCTAATTATTTATTTAATTAAAATCGTGTATAGCCACCATCTGCTAGAATAACGTCAGAAAGACGTCTTCGCATTGATGTTACCGCATTGTAACAAAAATTGTCTCCTCTCATGGACTCCCAAATTTCTTCTACGTGAGTTCTTAAATTTGCGGCGGTTCGTGCTCGCGTACTGTCCCATACCTGAACCATTTTGCCCCACAAATTTTCGATCGGGTTTAGGTCGGGGCTATGAGGCGGCATCGAAATTAACTCCAGGTCTCTATTACCTTCCAAGTAATTTTGAACAACTCTGGAGTTGTGCACGGAACTGTTGTCTTGGACAAACTTAATCCTTTCATCAGAAAAAAAAAATTTGGCTGTTGGGAGCAAAACGTTTTCGAGAATGTCTTTGTATCGGGGGCCATTCATTCTTCCTCCAACCTCTACTAGCTCTCCTGGTCCGTTTTGGTTCATCCATCCCCAAAATCCTAATGTGATTCGACCACTGCGATTATTAGGGAGGACATTTCTTTCATCATACCTTGTGTTCGATGTTCGGTATAGAGATAAGCGTCCCTGGGCAGACGAGCAAAAAACTTTCTCATCTACAAAAATTACATTATCAAAATTGAAACTTAAATAATGTTGTGCAAATTGTAAACGCTGCGCTTTAAGCCTTGGTGTTAATATAGGCTTCTTGGCGGGAATGCGATGGCGTGGCGTGGCGATGGCGATGCTTGATTTGCACTTGTTTGACGTCCACGACCAAACGAAACATGGTTTTGCAATACACCATCACTTTGCCATCTCTGGAGCCAACGGTATACGGTGTTTCTCTAAATATAAGAAAGAAGAAAAATCTTAAGAGATGCTAATAATTCGATATGTATCTCATAATGCGATACTTACGGATATTCCTAGTTCATTTGAAATATCAGTTACGGAGACACAGACACCTTCCTTCTTTAAAAATACAATTTGATGTTTTTTGGAGTCACTAATGCGATATGTAGACATATTTAAGCATGAAACGCTATTGTTACTGCTACTAACTTTTTTTAATATTGCACTTGATATTGATATAACTGACAGATAATTGACATATAATTGACAAAGATAGATAAAAGAATGACATGTAAACAATACTAGAAGCCGTTTAGGTCTATAATATGCTAGTTAATTTTTCTAATGTGTTCCGTATTTTTGAACACTCAGAATGCTTGGATACCATTGGCGAGACGACTGTAACCATAATTATGGCGGTTTGACTGAAACGATCTATATGACATTTTAAACGTCTCGACCTTTTGAGCGAGTATATTGTTGACAACAATAAGGGAACTTTGTTTGTACCGATATTTTTGACTTTTTGGTTGCGTCTATTTATTTGAATACTCTGAGCGTCTCTAATTATTTGACGCTGACTGTACAACGCAGATTGAAAGAGGGGGAGCGCAGGCGCCTGCTAGGCGCGCGCTGTTGATGACGTCACGTCGTGGCGATGTGGCCGCGGTGCCGCCGCCGCGTGGCGGCGTTGCCGTCGCGATGTGGTTGCGATGTGGTCGTATTACACAAGTGGTCGATAACAACGGACCCATGTGGTACGTGTAAATTGTAATATTCATTTTCAATACAAAATATACGCCCGACCACATGGCGTCGTTGTGGTGTGGTTGTGGCTGTGGTGTGGTTGTGGTACGTGTGAATTGACCCTAATTCTTACAGATGCATGAAATATCAAACCATTTTGTCCTGTCCTCAAGGACAGTTACTATTGCTTACATTTCAAATCTAAATTACAATAAGGTTTGCTTAATACTACAATTAAAAGGTCAATTACACCAATTTAAAAGAAATGAAAATGCTCATGCCTCTGTCATGCTCAAATAAATTGTTTGGCGAAAACATTGTATTTAAAAAAGGTACCTTGTATAGAATAAAAGAGAATAAAATCGAACATAATTTCATCTGTGGCAGAAATTTGGGATAGATAGACTGTTCAGAATCTCTGGTCGGTGGTGGTTAAGAGAGAGTTTCCAGCTTGACCAACGACAGCAGTCAAACCCATTATGAACAATACTTCTGAAGCTGTGAGAGTTTGTCTGCTGCTTGGAACACCACCAGTAGCACGTATTGCCAAGGCTTTCTTCTTAGTTTTAGCTTTCTAGTTTGCCCACACTGGACATTATTTTTCTGTTAAGTTTTGTCTTGCTACTTTCATCAATCTTCAATTTCTTAACGATGTAGTCAACAGTTTGCCTTGGTATCTTCTGCAGTCTTGAAATCTCACGATTAGATAACGAGATTCACTCCGTGGGATTGAATTAATATTGTATCTTAAATAATACAAAATATTTGGATCAGTTTTTTTACGATTTGTTTACCTTTATGTATTATGTTTACCTCTGTTGACCATTGGTGCAAGGCCTTAAGTATTTATTTTTATCTCAATTACATGTCGGAAAGTTCTTTCGGTAATTCCTAAAGTACGACGAACATAAAAAATCTCTTTGTCGTTGAAGAGAGGCCAAGTTCTAGTAACTTTCAAATATCTGTCTTCTTTGATCCTCTGAAATTTTTGACTGTGTGTGTTTGATTATGTCTGTATGTCAAGCGATATATCTGTGGAGTTCTCTTCGTATTAAAAGTACTTATGTGTCTCGAGAATTTAATTAAACTCTCACTACTCTTGCTTGTATACTTGCGATTCAATTGGTGTACAATAAATTGTATTTGTTTTGTATTGTATTGTAATGTATCGAATTGTACATTTTAGGAAATTGATTATAATTAACCTAACTTAATTATTATTTTTTAAATACTTTTGATAGTGTTTCATTTTATTTTAAAAACAATGTTTACCATACAGCTTTGTTGTTTCATTAAAGTTGCTTGGAATTTCGTTTCACAAACGCTCAAAATTTAAAAGCTTTGAGATTGTTTAGTCCTGTTCCCTACAAGGCAATTGCAATAGTACCCTAATATAGCCTCGAAGACAGAATCACTATAATGTTCAGTTTCAAATAAAATCCCATCCCATCAATTCGGAAATCAACCATTATATGTGTTGAGTGAGGGATCCTCCTGTACTGACTGGCCCAAAGCCATTCTACTTACGGGCCTCGTGGTTGCCCCCTTTACCCGGGTATTTTCCTCTCCGGCAAGAAATCTTACCGTATCCTATTGTTTAGGTCCGAAGGACTATCATTTATGTCCTGGTTTGTATTGTCCGTTCGGTTGTCATGTCCGGCGATTTGTCGTCCTACCATTCGTAGTCCTAATCGTCGCTGCCATCGATGCCTGACAGGGCAGATGACAGACGGTAGCAGAAGTTCCCGAGGTAGAGGAAGCACCTCAGATGGTCGTGCATGCAGAGATGCTATAAAAACCATCAATTGATTTCTAATTGGAACGGGAAAACCCCGTTTCATTAAATTCGGTTTGTTCTGAATGTATGTAGGGTTGTGGGGACATTTCCTAAGACCTATTCAGCGAAGACACGTCGTGGTCGTTTACCTTCAGCTCCTGGGTCAGTTGAATTTTGTACGGTTTTTTGAGATTTCATGAGAAGTCCATCTGTTGGATAACCTCTAGAATATTTGTTGGTGCTACGTTTTCAGTCGACTCTTGGTGTAAAGCATCTCTTGAGACGCGGTGTTCTCTTCCTCCACGTAAGATTAAAAAATAATTGATGTATATAATAATGTTAATAATATGCATTCATCCTGCCGGCCGGCGGAATCGGACGAGCCGCCCCGCCCTGATTCCTACGATACAGCGGGCCTAGGCTACTCTCCCTACGCGCCTCCAGCTCAAAAACACTAGGGGTAAGACAGACTCGTACCAGATGAGTTGGAGTCAATCAATTCGGTTCTTTGACTTAAGTTGAACCTTACCTATTTTATTTGTTATCTGTCCTAATAGGTACTGATAAATTAAAACAAAATAAATACTAACCAATAATTTATTAGTCTATTTTATAAACATATATTATTGCTCTTATTAATTCTATGAAAACATCTTGATGTTATTTTAATTTTTCTTCGCCAAGAATATTCAATGAGCCAGCCTGTAAAATTTCCTTTATAGCCATCTGTGCGTTCACACTTTTAAGTTTCGTTGCACACTTTTAAGTTTCGCCAGTGGCTTTCTATTCTCCGCGTGTGTGTCCCATCTGGAGCCACAAATTCATTTTTTGGGTTGCTGTAGTCTAGTTTCTTAATCGATAACCGCTTTCAGAATATTTTTTGCCGTTCCGTTTGTTCTTGGACTTCTGGTATAGTGGTTTCATTAGCAAGATACAGTGATTGCTGAATGGGCTGGTTATTCTCCGAAGTAATATGTTTACACAAGTTATGGCGTGTTTTTCATTGTTATTATTCAGTTTCAAGCGTTTTTATTTGGTTCTGCATATGTGTATTAGTTTTTTTTATGTCCACTAGCACTAACTCTTATATATTCATTGCGTACTTTGTTTTTGAGTGTTTCTTCTCCCGCCCATCTCGGCATACGCATTTCGGTGGTGTGTAGCTTCTGTTCATGAGTCTTTTTGGTTGCCCAAACTACCTTGCCGTACAGCAGTGTTGGTCGTACTGCCGTTTTATATATATATCTGTGTTATGTCCGCTTCAATAGAGAAATATTCGGAGCGAATTGATCCTAGATACTTGAATGTTTTAACTCTAGGAATGGCCGTGCCACCCAGTGTGATACCCGTATCAAGTGGAGCCTGTGTGACATGTGTCTCGATCTGGATTAGGAAAACCCTCAATATTACTTTTTACTCAGCGACAGTGCTGTCGGGTTTGTGAACAGCCATTTTTGGATGTGCTGTACGATAGTCTTCCTTGAGGCTCCCACCGCTCGGCCGATGAAACCGCCCCTAGATAATACACTATATACTAATATAGATACGCAACTGTCGAATATTTTTTTGGATAAAGGCCACCCACGCCCACCAGAAGGAGCTACTATAGCTCGACAAAAAAAATGTTACGCTAACCATCACTAGATGGAGCTTTTTACTAATTTTACTAATTTTGTGCTATAATTCTAAACGATAATAAATTAATATTTTTAGTCATAGATTTTATCTTAACAATAATGTTAAATTTTGGATTTTGTTTTTTCTATATTGTTGTGCATTACAACTTCCAATATTTTAAATTACTTTAGAACTTTTTAAATAAAACACAAAACATTTATTACTTTTTATATTTTGTATGTATTCTGTAATATTTATAGGCTTGCGTCTTAATTTTATCCGTTTCATTGTATCGACTGATTTTGCCTTTCAATATTTTGTCCACCTCTCCACACCAAGTGTGTGGAATTAAAGTAATTGTACATGAGACAATAAAATGTTTTAAAGAAGAGTGCACTCCACATGATAAATTAAAATTGGAATATACATCAATATTAAATAAAATATTATCAACTGTTTGCCGAGACACTGGAGATTCCTGTATGCACTTTCCAATTATATTAAACAAATCTTTCATAAAGTCCAATTTTGGAGATGGATGTGTCAGTGACCTTTTTGAATAATCGCGCTCATATATATATGACAAGTCACTTCTTCTTTCTTCTGTCTTTCATCTGCTATTAAACTTTTGGTGCATACCGGACAGTTTTTAAAGACTTTAGCCCTAGCCTTTTTCAATACCCAGCCTGCCACATATTTTTTTATTTCATTATGAATTAAACAATTACTTCGATATATATATAGTGTAGATAGTGTATCTATATATGATTTGTATCGCTCATGCCTACTGACGACCATTCTGCCCGTATTTTAGTACAAATGTTTGAATTTGTTGATGGCTCAAGTGTTTCCATTTCGCCCTTTATGCTAGCTCTTAATTGGCAGCATTAGCTAGCTGTTGATTGGGTATCGGAACCAGTTTCACTTGCTGCCTCTCTGAGATTGATATACTGCCACTTCAATAGTTTAAGGGAAACTAATAATGTAAGTGATTTTTCCGGTGAATGTGTAGTAGTTTTTTTACTGTCATTTAGGCACTCCTTGACTTTATCAAGGCTTTCTGGATGATTGGGTAAATGGTTCATTATTTTTGCCAATCTTCGTTCCCGGCGGTGCTTTTCAAGCCCTTCATTGTAACAGAAGTAACTTCTTCGAGAGAAAGTGAAATTGATTTACTGATCCTATCCTCACGCCGTCGCTTTTGTTTACATCCTAAATCTGCATTTTTTCCTTATAAACTGGGGTAACGTGCGGGTGTATTTTTTCCATCTAGCACTCATATCAGATATGGAATAAGCTCCAAACCTTCTCCTCTAAAAGTGGAGAGGAGGCCTTTAGCCCAGCAGTGGGACATTCACAGGCTGTTACGGATTACGGACTCATATCAGAACAAAATCGCACGTAAAATTTTCCAAGCGATTTTCGATTCTCCACTGTCACTTTCACTTTTTTACTAAATTATTGACTATGGAGAGACCATATCAATACAAAGGTAAAACGAATAATAGAAATGGAAAATAATTTTCACAATTTCGAGATGTTACTAGCATTGTGTCCGAATAGATAATATAATATTTATTATTTATGTATTACTGTCATTTTATAGCTTCAGAAACTATTATTACTAAATATCCCGAATCATTACTTAATAAGTTATGAACTACCCTCATTATTTAATAACACGGGATAAAAGTTACCTCCACTACAATTCATTTAAATATGTTAATACGACAACATAATTTAATCTGTGGCAGGAATTTGAGATAGACAGACTATGTTCAGAATTCAGAAGGTCGAGGTTAAGAGAGAGTTTCTCTCTGATGGTGGGGCCTGAAAAATATGAAGAATATTAACCAGACAAAGTCCACAAGAAAAAAATAAACTAATATTAAAGCCTCTCTTTTCAATTCCAGCTTGACCAATGACAGCAATCAATCCCATTATGCCCAATACCCTTCTGAAGCTGTGAGAGTTTGTCTGCTGCTTGGAACATCATTAGTACAGTCAGCGTCAAATAATTAGAGACACTCAGAGTATTCAAATAAATAGACGCAACCAAAAAGTCAAAAATATCGGTACAAACAAAGTTCCCTTATTGTTGTCAACAATATACTCGCTCAAAAGGTCGAGACGTTTAAAATGTCATATAGATCGTTTCAGTCAAACCGCCATAAATATGGTTACAGTCATCTCGCCAATGGTATCCAAGCATTCTGAGTGTTCAAAAATACGGAACACATTAGAAAAATTAACTTTACTGCTATATATTTTAAATATAATTTCTCACATCAAATAATAATAAAATATTTATGCATAAAATGAAAGGGATAGAAACAACTCCAATCCTTTTCATTTTAAGCACGAGGTCATAGATATGTGTTGTTTTTAAAAAAAATCGTGCATAGTCGTTTACGATACTTAAATCGCAAACCAGCCAAATCTATATGAGCACTTTAAACATCATAATATTTAATGGGGATTGTTTAATATTAAAAAAATAGGGATATTTAAATTATATGCGTAAATAGCATTTAATATTAAATATTAAATGCTATTTCTTTATTAATTTCTGATAATTTTGGAATTGTTATTTTGCGAATATCTTCGAGAATCGTTTGTCTGTTGTGTTTTAACTGAATCGAAAAAATACTCTTGACGGAGTGTGAAATGGAGTTGGCTGGTTTGCGAATTAAAGCATTATTATATTGTAAGCAATAAACTGTTGACTGAAAATAGATATAAACCTCATTGATAATGAGATTTAGTGTATATATCTCGTAGAGCAAGAGTGCTTCTATATCATGTTCATGTCAAAAAAATAAATATTAGTTTTTATACTAAGACAAGTAGTCAATTTTACTTGTGTACCTAATTAAAATTAATAGATTTCATATCAACGACAAAAAGAGTACTTTCGAAATACAAAACACTAAAAACTCTCGTCAGGTGTAAAAAAAACAATCATTTTTAGCTCTAATTATTTATTTAATTAAAATCGTGTATAGCCACCATCTGCTAGAATAACGTCAGAAAGACGTCTTCGCATTGATGTTACCGCATTGTAACAAAAATTGTCTCCTCTCATGGACTCCCAAATTTCTTCTACGTGAGTTCTTAAATTTGCGGCGGTTCGTGCTCGCGTACTGTCCCATACCTGAACCATTTTGCCCCACAAATTTTCGATCGGGTTTAGGTCGGGGCTATGAGGCGGCATCGAAATTAACTCCAGGTCTCTATTACCTTCCAAGTAATTTTGAACAACTCTGGAGTTGTGCACGGAACTGTTGTCTTGGACAAACTTAATCCTTTCATCAGAAAAAAAAATTTTGGCTGTTGGGAGCAAAACGTTTTCGAGAATGTCTTTGTATCGGGGGCCATTCATTCTTCCTCCAACCTCTACTAGCTCTCCTTGTCCGTTTTGGTTCATCCATCCCCAAAATCCTAATGTGATTCTGTTGAGTATGTGAATAATATATAATATTATTGATAATTATATGAGGATAATTACTGAGCACAATAAAAGACGTCCGTTCGGTTAAGCGTTTAATTGCGAGAGACCACCATACATAGGTTTACAATTAACCACAGTTATAAAAGTAATATTATAAAACTACCCCATACATTACACCCTCACCCTTAATTACTTATACATTACTTAGAATTAACTTAACCTAACTTAAAAATAAATTATATAATATTAGTTGCCTAATCAAATTCGAATCGAAATCGTTCAACTGGTTTCCTAACGCGCTGGGAACGAATCGATGGTGGAATAATAAGTTCCGTGTTGGATGATTCAGCCGACTCAGTCGTCGGTATTTCTAGCTGTGGCTCAGATATGGGGTGATCACTCGGCATGTTTTGGTTTTGTGGTGGCGATTTTGACGTAGATAAATCAAAGCTTACCCAACGTTTTTTTATCTGATTAACGTGTCTTTTGATAGGTGGACCGTCATCCCTACCTATGAGGTAATTACGAGACCCAAAATTACCATCTATTTTACCTTTTGACCATTTCTTTCCTTCCCCATAATTCCTTACCCAGACATTATCCCCTTGTTTAAATTTCCTTATAACTCCTTTTCCTCTTTCTATTTGCTTATTTTGCACCTCCCGTACTCTATCTTCCATCGCCCAATCCCTATGCAATAAGTCTAGTCTTGATCTTATACGCCTACGTTGTAAAATCATGGCAGGTGAAAGACCCGTGGTACTTTGATCGACGTTCCTGTATGCTAATAAATAGGTTTGCAATGCGGCATCGATATCGCAACCATCCCTTAACGACTTTTTTATTGCCCGTTTGCACAACTTAACAGCGCCTTCCGCTGCTCCATTACTAGACGGATGATACACGGGGGAGAATGTAACCTTAATACCGTTGTTCCTCATAAAATTGGCATATTCTTTGCACGAGAAAGGCGGCCCATTATCCGAAACAATTTCTTTAGGCAAACCGAACCTAGCGAAAGTTTCCCGTAAAACTTTAATAACAGCAGCCGCGGTCGTATTTGGCATGTTAAAAATTTCTAACCATTTCGATGTGGAGTCTATTAAAACTAAAAATGTTTTACCGTTAAGCGGTCCTAAGAAGTCAATGTGTATTCTTGACCATGGCTCCTGAATAAAAGGCCATGGCTTGATCGGAGCTTTCGCTGGTGCTGCGTTTTCCATCGCACAAGTAACACACTCATTACAAGTGCGTTCAATGTCGGCGTCTATACCGGGCCACCAAACGTAACTACGTGCAATGCTCTTCATCTTTACTATACCTAAATGACCAACGTGTATTTCTTTTAGCAACTCAGATGTTAATGATTTAGGTATTACTAAGCGGTATCCCCAAATTATACACCCCGCATCTAAATACAATTCATTACGACGTACAAAATATGGCTTAAGATCTTCATCGTCGCATGCCTTGGACCACCCGGATTGTAAGTATAAAATTACTTTCTTAAGTATGTTATCCTTATTCTGATGTTCTACTACTGTCTTCCGTGTTATAGGTAAAAAAATTTGTATGAAATTAACGTAAGTTTTCTCCTCTACTTGTAGTTTCCCTTCTCCCGTTGGAAATCTAGATAAAGCATCGGCCGCGTTCTTATTACTTTGAACGTATTCAATATTATAATTATAACCAGCTAAAATAACGGCCCACCGTTGCATTCTGCTAGCCGCCATTGTAGGGATACCATGTTTATCACCGAAAATAGCTACCAACGGTTTATAATCCGTGCGTAACGTAAATTTCCTTCCGTATAAGTACGTGTGAAATTTTTTAATGCCATAAATAATAGCTAAAGCTTCCTTTTCTATTTGAGCATACGATTTCTCAGCAGCATTAAGCACCCGAGACGCATAAGCTATAGGTCGCTCCCCTTTAGCGGTTATATGTGAAATTACAGCCCCTACTCCATAACTACTAGCGTCAGTTGTTAGAATTAAGGGTAAGTCAGGTGAATAATGTGCTAAAATTTCACTAGATGTTAACAATTGCTTAACCTTATTAAAAGCTATATTACTTTCTGTATTCCATTCATATATTTTTTTCTTTTTTAATAAAATATACAATGGTGCTAAAATTGTACTAATGTTTGGAACAAATCTAGCGTAATACATAACTAATCCTAAAAATGAGCGCAATTCGGATACATTATTCGGTATGCGAACCTTCTGAATTGCTTCAATCTTATTTGGGCATGTATGAACCCCTTCTTTACTAATTACAAAGCCTAAATATGTAACAGAGTCGGCAAAGAACGTACACTTATCTTTTTTAATTTTTAAACCATATTTTTGTAATCGATTAAATACCTCGTGAAGTGTTTTTAAATGTGATTGGTCGTCCTCCCCGGTAATTATCACATCATCTAGGAAAACACCCACTCGAGGCATATCCGAAAATAGTTGTTCTAACAATCTTTGAAAAATACCTGGACTCGAAGCCAAACCATAAATCAGTCTATTATACCTAAATAAGCCCTTGTGAGTGTTTATGACAGTGTATTTTTTTGATTCATCAAGTTCAAGTTGTGCATAGGCCTGAGACAGATCTAACTTAGTAAATTTGATACCCCCGTGTAATTTAACTAACAGAACCTCGACTCTCGGTAAAGGAAAACGATCCACCTCCAAGCACTTATTTAATGTTAATTTAAAATCACCACATACGCGTATTGTGCCGTCCTTTTTCATTACCGGTACGATCGGTGTAGCCCAGTCAGATGTAGTAACCGGCGTGATCACTCCATCCCGTATCAGCTGATCCAGCGCCCGCTCCACAGGCTCGCGAAGCGCGTAAGCGAGCGGTCGTGCGCGCATGAACACCGGCTTCGCGTCGGGTCGCAGCCGAAAACCAACCGTTCCACCATTGAATCGTCCCAGCCCGTCCGAAAACACTTCACAATATCTGGAACTGAATTCATTAAAATTAAACAGCTTGGAATTAAAATCAATACTATTACAATTCATAATAGGAATCTCGATCTGTAACTCGCTAATCCAATGCCTACCTAACAGATTCGTTTTTGCATCTTTTATAATAAATAAATCCAACGATTTTCTTTTATTTTTGTAATTAACTATAGGACTTATTTTACCAACGGGTTTTACAATTTCTCCAGTATAATAGCGTAAATTTAAATCACACTTTCGAATTAAATTATGTGACAGATATTTCTTATAGCAATTATAACTAATGCATGATATCGCACTGCCCGTGTCTATTTCCATACAAAGAACACAGTTATCAATATTGATACTAATTGTGTATGGTGCAAATTTTTTTAAATAACTACTTATAGAAAAATTGTTTACCTCCTCACTGCCCGAGCCTTCGTTTTCTGTGCATACGGAACTATCATCTTTTACGATGTTTAATGACACCTGACTTTGTAGTACTGGGCAAACCTTTTTTAAATGACCTTGTTCGTTGCAAACTCGACATATATAAAGTCTAAATTTACACCGATTTACTTGATGATTTGCACCACAAACGTCACACACTTGTTTAAAAGTCGTTCCCTTCTTTTGTCGTGCGAAGTCATTCATATTATTATCGCTCCGCCTGCTAATTATCGCTCCGCTTGTGAGGCTTGTACCACTGCTTAAAACCGGTTCTCGCGTTCCTACGTTCATATATTTTTGTAGATGTTTCCCTGTGCTTCTTCTCCTGGACGTAATCTGGTTTATAGATTCCTCCGCCTCTGATACGCCGTCACCTAATCTCCTGGTACGACCTTCTACCAAGGCTGCATCCGCCTCTGCAGCTTCCATTGTCACCGCGAGTTTAAACGCCGAATCGAACGTTATATTATCCTCCGCAAACATTCTTTGACGGATTCAGTCACTGTTAATACCACATACAAATTGATCCCTCAAATTATCCAATAATGTTTCCGAACAAAAACCGCAATGTTTCGTCAATTTCTTTAATGCCGCCGCATATTCCGCCACGGACTCATTATGACGTTGCACTCTTTGTCTGAATTTGAACCGCTCCGCCAATACACTCGGTTTTGGTTGAAGATGGCGTCGCATAACACCCACCAGCTCTTCATAGCTTTTCGCAGATGGTTTGACTGGTGTACATAAATTCACCATCAGTTCGTACGCGTCACTTCCGATCACCGTTATCAGTGTCGCTACTCGTATCGCCGGTTTCACATCGTTAACAATAAAATACTGTTCCAACCGATCCACATACAAATTCCAATCGTCCTTGCCAAGGTCGAAGTGTTCCAGTTTTCCCACCGACATAGTAATAAAAACGATGCGTCACACACGTAGTTTCTTTACTACTCGTCGCCACTGTTGAGTATGTGAATAATATATAATATTATTGATAATTATATGAGGATAATTACTGAGCACAATAAAAGACGTCCGTTCGGTTAAGCGTTTAATTGCGAGAGACCACCATACATAGGTTTACAATTACCCACAGTTATAAAAGTAATATTATAAAACTACCCCATACATTACAGATTCGACCACTGCGATTATTAGGGAGGACATTTCTTTCATCATACCTTGTGTTCGATGTTCGGTATAGAGATAAGCGTCCCTGGGCAGACGAGCAAAAAACTTTCTCATCTACAAAAATTACATTATCAAAATTGAAACTTAAATAATGTTGTGCAAATTGTAAACGCTGCGCTTTAAGCCTTGGTGTTAATATAGGCTTCTTGGCGGGAATGCGATGGCGTAACCCATGTTCTCGTAGCCGTCGTCTTATTGTGCTCTGTGACGTGCCAAATTCCACAGATAAGCTCCTGGAGTTTATAAAGCGATTAGTAATAGCACGCTGCACTATATTTCTATCTTGATTTGCACTTGTTTGACGTAGACGACCAAACGAAACATGGTTTTGCAATACACCATCACTTTGCCATCTCTGGAGCCAACGGTATACGGTGTTTCTCTAAATATAAGAAAGAAGAAAAATCTTAAGAGATGCTAATAATTCGATATGTATCTCATAATGCGATACTTACGGATATTCCTAGTTCATTTGAAATATCAGTTACGGAGACACCTTCCTTCCTTCCTTCTTTAAAAATACAATTTGATGTTTTGTGGAGTCACTAATGCGATATGTAGACATATTTAAGCATGAAACGCTATTGTTACTGCTACTAACTTTCTTTAATATTGCACTTGAAATTGATATAACTGACAGATAATTGACATACAATGATAGATAAAAGAATGACATGTAAACAATACTAGATTGCCTAAAGAGGTTTTCATCTTTTGGAAGCCGTTTAGGTCTATAATATGCTAGTTAATTTTTCTAATGTGTTCCGTATTTTTGAACACTCAGAATGCTTGGATACCATTGGCGAGATGACTGTAACCATATTTATGGCGGTTTGACTGAAACGATCTATATGACATTTTAAACGTCTCGACCTTTTGAGCGAGTATATTGTTGACAACAATAAGGGAACTTTGTTTGTACCGATATTTTTGACTTTTTGGTTGCGTCTATTTATTTGAATACTCTGAGCGTCTCTAATTATTTGACGCTGACTGTACCACGTATTGCCAAGGCGTTCTTCTTAGTTTTAGCTTTCTAGTTTGCCCACACTGGACGTTATTTTTCTGTTAATTTTTGTCCTGCTACTTCATCAATCTTCAGTTTCTTAACGATGTAGTCAACAGTTTTCCTTGGTATCTTCTGCAGTCATGAAATCTCACGATTAGATAACGAGGTACAATCCGTGGGATTGGATTACAGAATACAAATTTTTTTTTACGATGAGTATGTTTACCTCTGTTGACCATTTTTTTTTTCTTCGCTGGATAAACGCGTTTACGCGTTTCCCCCACTTGAAGTGGGGGGGTATGTGGGACTCGTCGGCACCGAGCATGCGCCGGAATACCCACTAAAAAACCAGCGGTACCCACACCGCCTTTTCGAGGGGCGTCACGGGATCGCTTGCGCATACTGCCGTGACGCCCCGTCTGTTGACCATTGGTGCAAGGCCTTAAATATTTATTTTTGTCTCAATTACATGCCGGAGAGTGCTTTCGGTAATTCCTAAAGTAATTATAAGGTATTTTTTACAATCTGTTAAGATTTGGCCATTTATCAATGAAATCAATGAAAAATAACAATTAGCTTTTATTGTTTTTTTTTTAATTCTTTACGGCACGAAATATGGCACATACGGCACAGGGTAGAAACACGAACATAAAAAATCTCATTGTCGTTGAAGAGAGGCCAAGTTCTGGTAACTTTCAAATATCTGTCTTCTTTGATCCTCTGAAATTTTTGACTGTGTGTGTTTGATTATGCCTGTATGTCAAGCGGTATATCTGTGGAGTTCTCTTCGTATTAAAAGTACTTATGTGTCTCGAGAATTTAATTAAACTCTCACTACTCTTGCTTGTATGCTTGCGATTCAATTGGTGTACAATAAATTGTATTTGTTTTGTATTGTATTGTAATGTATCGAATTGTACATTTTAGGAAATTGATTATAATTAACCTAACTTAATTATTATTTTTTAAATACTTTTGATAATTTTTTTATTTTAAAAACAATGTTTACTATACAGCTTTGTTGTTTCATTAAAGTTGCTTGGGATTTCGTTTCACAAACGCTCAAAATTTAAAAGCTTTGAGATTGTTTAGTCCTGTTTCCTACAAGACAATTGCAATAGTACCCTAATATAGCCTCCAAGACAGGATCACTATTATATTCCGTTTCAAATAAAATATAGGAAAAGTAAATTGTTTGGAAAACATGATGAGATTTAATAGTTCCTTTTAATTAATAAGGATTATTTTCACCAAACCGTATTATCATTTATTGGTTGTGTTCCAGTTTCGGACACACTTCAACAACATGAACACCATATATATACATGTTCACCAAAATGTGAACGCGCTTGTTTCACGTTATATGGGCCTAATGCAAACAATATAAAATGATTTATGTAATATAAAAACGGGGAAAGTACTTAATTGAGGCAAGTTACCGTCAATACAGGTAAACGTAACTCGTCTTCCGTTTATATTATAATCATTATCAATCGTCCGATGATTAGGTTCATCATATCGCAATGCTCTTTGTGTTATATTTTCAGCGTTGGACTATCGCTAAAAACAAGATGGAGTTTATCTAATAAAGCCCCATCAATTCGGAAATCAACCATTAAATGTGTTGAGTGAGGGATTCTCCTGTACTGACTGACCCAAAGCCATTCTACTTAGGGGCCTCGGGGTTGCCCCCTTTACCCGGGTATTTTCCTCCCCGGCAAGAAATCTTGCCGTATCATATTGTTTAGGTCCGAAGGGCTATCATTTATGTCCTGGTTTGTATTGTTCTATGGGCGAATGCGTGAAGTAATGGTTATATTAAGCTGAATAATAGTCGTACACAAAGTCCACATAAGTATCTATATTGTACACACGCGTAAGTACATAAAATACAAGAAGGAATACAGTCAATACAAGCGAAAAAGTACAAAGTTCGAAAACACAATATAATTGCCTGCAATGTATAAAATCCCTCTTAAACCTCTCATCGACTTCCACAATCCATCTACATAGTGTTTTATTAGCTTTTAAAAATGTAAGTTGGCTTGCTCCTCCATCTAATGATTTAGGTTTATTTACTCTCTAATTATATTTTCAAGCAAAGGGATGGCATCTCTAAAGCCCCTATCTAAAACAAAAATATCATTTTAAAAAGATACATCGGTCTTTTCTATGACATTCGAAGTTCTGGTTTTAAGTTCTTCAGGTCTCTCGTTATGACATTGATTGAAAATCTGAATACAGCATCACGCGTTATTAGAGTGACTATATCTTAAACATTTAAAAATTGTAAAACAAACAAAATTAAAAAAGCAATGATAATATGTAATAATAATATAATAATAATAATATTCGGGGACATTTTTCACACACGGCCATCTGATCTCAAATTAAGCTTGTACAAAGCTTGTGCTATGGAAACCAGACAACTGATATACTACATATACTACTTTTCTTTTTGTATATACATACTTATATAGATAATTACACCCAGACTCAGGACAAACAGACATGTTCATGCACACAAATGTCTGTCCTGGGTGGGAATCGAACCCACAACCTTCGGCGTGAAAGGCAAGTGTTCTACCAACCACGCCAACCGGCTCAAATATGTAAAAGTAGAATAATAAAAACCATACTAAATAAAATAAAAATCTTTCTGAAAATGATTTCATTCGTTTTTTAAATTATCCATTTGTTCATTATTATACTCCCGCTTGCCCATACATTTTATTATTATACTCCCGCTTTTTGCAGTTTTCAATGGAATGCCCTATGATTTTGCAATATCTGCAAATCAATTGATTCTTAAACGGAAAGGGAAAATCCCGTTTCATTAAATTCGGTTTGTTCTTAATGTATGTAGGGTTGTGGGGACATTTCCTAAGACCCATTTAGCGAAGACACGTCGTGGTCGTTTACCTTCAGCTCCTGGGTCAGTTGAATTTTGAACGGTTTTTTGAGATTTCATGAGAGTTCCATCTGTTGGATAACCTCTAGAATAGTTGTTGGTGCTACGTTTTCAGTCGACTTTTACATAAAGTAAAGCGTCTCTTGAACGCGGTGTTCTCTTCCTCCACATACGATTAAAAAATAATTGATGTATATAAGAATGTTAATAATATGTAATATTATGAAAATAGTTACATTAAATGTAATATTTACGTGGTGGGTACTACCCCCCCCCCCCCCCTTAAAAGGAATAACTGTCCTAATAGGTACTGATAAATTAAAACAAAATGAATACTAACCAATAATTTATTAGTCTATTTTATAAACATAATTTATTGCTCTTATTAAATCTATGAAAACATCTTGATGTGTTATTTTAATTTTTCTTCGCCAAGAATATTCAATGAGCCAGCCTGTAAAATTTCCTTTATAGCCATCTGTGCTTAACATGACTTTTAAGTTTCGCCAGTGGCTTTCTTATTCTCCGCGTGTGTGTTCCATCTGGAGCCACAAATTAATTTTTTGGGTTACTGTGGTTGAGTTTTTTATTTCCTTATTTTATGGATTAAATATAAGTAAGTCATCCAAGATTGATGGCATTTCTTATATAAGCTGTAGCCAATATATAATAATCCAAGGAAAAATATTATACATATAACCATCAAGACTATGCTTATTGCTGACAGATGAAATTTGATTTCTTCCACTGTAGCTGAA
This sequence comes from Nymphalis io, assembly GCF_905147045.1. Taxonomy (NCBI): domain Eukaryota; kingdom Metazoa; phylum Arthropoda; class Insecta; order Lepidoptera; family Nymphalidae; genus Nymphalis; species Nymphalis io. Next base: position 4,774,862 of record NC_065917.1, on the reverse strand, counting down.
TTTTTTCCTTCACCTTTCCTTGTTTTGGTTGATAAAAATTTCCATGTTTTTCGCCTTAGATTGGTACATGATGATGATTGTCTTTGAATATAATAATATTCGTAACTTTACGACTGAACGGGCTAGTTAGCACACGTTCACTTAATTCGTCAGATGTCAGATGTCAGGTAGATCGGAGAGCAATCGGGGTTGTCGTCAAGCAAAGAAAACAATATGTTTGTCAAGCCAACCGATACTACGGAGCGTCTTTATTACATTAAAAGTACATATAAAAATGTAATAACATAATGATCGTAACTGGGTCATACGAATTGTGTGACGTCAAGTGTCAAAGAACTTACAGGCACGTGTACAGCGCTAGCTTGTACATATTTCCAACTACAAAAAGAGAAAAAATAAGTAAACAAAAATAAGCAATTATCTAAAATTAAAGATACACGTTAGTTATTTAAGTCCCCAGTGCTCGCATTAAGATTAAAGTGGATTTTCCTCGGAATGGTGGGTGATGTCGCAGTGTCGACACTCGTTGTAGAGCCTCGTGTCGCTGTACTTGCGGCTGTCATTCTCGGGATCGGCGAAGAAGACGGCGGGGGCGACGACACTATCTCGTCTAATGTAATGTCATTGTTTGTAGCCGCAGGGTTTGGGTTGACCTCACTAGGTTTCCATTCACATCTTGGCCTCAGATTAAAATATGCGAGTGTGAGCAGCAACGTCGTCATCAAGAATAAAATTATATAAATTACAATATAATGTGTAGAGCCATGGGTTTCAAATTTCTTCAAGTCTGACCGCTTCAAATCGTCTATGTTTTTCTTTATTGATGTAAACAATTCTTCATGGTTCTCAGCGGTGAAATTGTGAGGCAATGATAGGTTCATGAACTCGTTCAGCGTAGATATAACTGGTACATTGATGTGAGTCGTAGGTTGAATGTACATCTGATTGACATAGTCATGTTGAGCGTGAATTGTAAAGGATTCACCTCTAATAGTACAACCAGGGTCAAGGTCGATTACTCCATTATCACGTAAATGTTTCATTGTTACATTATTCGGACATATGATTCGTATGGCGCATTCGGTGCAGCGAGAAAACATCCATGTGTCACGAGCGTGTAATTTAATCCATCTGTCGGTGCATACTTTCGCTTCTGACCGACAGTATGGTTTGTTTTCATTGCTAATCTGTAGTTTCATATTACAGAGCGATTGTTCAACTTGCATTGTTTATACAGGATGGTTCAATGGACATAACATTTGTTTATGTGTCTGTCGTATGCACATATTTGTATCCTTTTCTGTCATGGGTATTATTGTGTCCTGTCTCACGTTGACAGCGAGATATTTTGTTTCCGTGGAAGTATAGATGACTTTGTCTCCTCTACGTTGAGGGATATCGATGACGTCATTCAATTCAAATTGGTCTCTGTTTAGCAGGGGAATCTTGATTTCCATTATCAGGAATCTCCTAGTCACTTTAGCTCGTACTTGTAAGAGACCGTAGAGATCTCGAAAATTGTCAGTTGGAACAACAACATCACATCACCTGTAGATGGCCGGATATTACATTTAATTGTTGCGTAAGTTCTGCCGGAGTTAATAAGTGTATGTTCAGGCGGCCGTTATAAATATCGGTCACGATGTCAAGAAGAGTGTCCTGCATACGCCGAAGGTTGGAGATAATCACATCAACAGATATTAAAGATGACAGTAGATGGAATGCCTGTAGAGTGCTTTGTCGTTCTTTTTCGACTTGGTGCATCTCAGTAGATATTACCCGCAGATTTTTGTAGATATGCTCAAATTGAGTGTTCATAATTTGTTCGTTTCTTTTCAGGATATTATTCTCCGCTTCGATCAATGATGTTTGGTTTTTAAATAGCTTAAGTAAATGATCTTCTCGCTCTTTTACGGTTTCAATATCCTTCTCGTATCTTCGAGCAAATGTGTCATCCAAGACCCCAAACAGGGTGTTAGCTAGGTAACCGACCCCGTTGATTAAGCCTCTCTTGTTTCGTTGCAGGATGTGATGTTGGTTCGTCAGCAATTCGTTATAGTGTCGAAGTTCATCGAGCTCGTGAGCGAATTGCGTCACAACAGGTGCACATGAGTGATCGTTGTTGCAGGTTTTGTTTACCGAGTAGATATATTTTTCAACGGCGGTAATACTATGCCAATATGTTGTCATGTTGTAGTAGGCAATAAGTTTCCATTTGTGCTGTATGATTCGTACGTCAGAGATTTTGTCAAAGAACAATGTGTTATTGTTCAAGCTTTTGATGTAGACATTTGCTTCAATCGTAGATGTTAAAAGCATCAGCAGGAAAAGTACCATGTTCATCAGTGTAGTTGGCAGACCTCGATTTTTTCGCAATGTACGTGGTGTCGAGGTGTAATTTTTCTTGGGTTCGTCATTTTCCAAAGTGATTTTTGAGAAGTCATGTTCATTGTTTACCGGAAGTGGAACCAACTTGATTATGGGTCGTTTTATTTCTCCACTCTTCGTACGTAGCGTCACGACTCTGATGTGCCCATCCGTTCCTGGATGAACGTCAATCACTCGACCCATAGCCCATTTCGTCGGTGGCAGGTTCTCTTCTTTGATGAGAACAATGTCATTAACCTTCATATTTTCTTGAGGATACTTCCATTTCGAACGAATTTGTAGATGTTGTAAATAGTCGGAGGACCATTTTCGCCAAAAGTCACGATGCATTTTCTCAGTGAGCTGCCATCTCGTCTTGATACAACGTTCGTCAAAGTCAGTCAGCGGCGGGGATAAAAGTGGTCCTCCTACTAAGAAAAGTCCTGGAGTTAAAAAGCTGTCGTCTTCGTTCTCCGTCAGTGCACACAACGGCCGAGAGTTCAGACATGCTTCTATTTGATTGAGTAACGTTGTAAACTCCTCAAACGTCAGTTTTTGCTCTCCCAAAACTCGTTTAAGATGGTGTTTAGTACTTTTTACCGCCGCTTCCCACAATCCGCCAGCGCTTGGCCATGCGGGTGTATTTAAGTGCCAAGTGACACCCATCTCGGCAACTTCAGATAGAAAGTCATTGTTGATAGCTTGCAACACTTCTTTGTATTCCTTTTTCAAAAGGCGTGATGCACCGACAAAGTTCGTGCCGTTGTCACTGTACATGTGCTTTGGGGTTCCCCTTCTTGCACACATACGTTTGAAGGCTGCTAGGAACGACGGTGTGCTCAGGTCAGAGACAAGCTCGAGATGTATTGCCTTGGTAGAGAAGCAAAGGCTCGAATTTTACACAGATTGACACAGTCCGGACTAAACGTTAACATGATTAACTTAATCCCCGCTCAAGTGGCAGGGTCGCCATATAAGGATGGGACTTATACACAATAAAACATCTGTAATGATTATCAAATACTGAGTTATTTAGTCCATTACACCTTATTTTAAGCACGCACCCAAGCATACATATTTACTACATCACCGTGGCATGTTTGTGAATAATTGTATCTATGACTAACTGTTCCTTGCATCCCATATGGCCCCCGTTACCTTTTTATTACTTGTTACCTTTTTGTTCCTCTGCAATTATATTGTGTTTTTCAATGTGGTTATTTATTTTTGAAGCTATTACTGATGTAAGGATCTATATATTGTGGGTAGGCATGTAATTGGTCTATATTGTGAAGGTTGCGTTGAATGTGTAGTTTTTGGTAACATATAAGATATTTCTGTTGACAGAAACTCAGGTATATTTTGTTTCTCTAAGATAATTTCTGTTATATTGGTAGCTATTGATTCGTGTAGTGTTACTAATTTTTTTCACCAGTAATTATGTATTTTATCTATTCCCGGCGATTTCCAATTATGTAGCTTAGATGTGATGCATGTTATATCGGTCGCCGTTATCTCAACAAATTACATTTCTTCTATTAGGCTCCATCTAATTTTTTCTTTATCTATCCAATCTGCTTTATCGTCGTGTTGTTTTTCCCATATATCACCAAAATGTCTCTAATTTATCCTGTGTTGGTGTTTTGACATTTTCTCTAGAAACAGTTCGAGTCTGTAGTTTTAATAAGCTTCTGTAAAATAATTTTTCATTTCTATTTTTATTTTTTGGTCAATGTGATGTTATCATTTTTGCGTTGTTGTGCTTTTTTATATCTTTTTAGTCTGCGAACCTTAAGTGCTAGTTTCTGTTTTAACGTATCTAAATATTCTTTAGGTTTCTTATTGTTATTTTCGTGCTTTGTGTGTAATTTTGTACTTTTAAATACTTCAACACTTTTCACAACTTTTTTCGATCTGTTATTGTTGATATATTGTGTCAATTTACCACAATCTCGTAGTTTTTCTTTGTTTTTCTAGTCTAATTTGCCACGGGGGCTTATAATCGAGACGTGGTCTCCTATTTCCTGTGTATTCTGTTATTGTGTATTATAGTTCTTCAGATATTACTAACGCTGTACAATAAATTAGAATATGTATGTCTATGACCTTTGTGTCCTTAGATATTAACAGATTTAGTATTTTTTTGGTTAAATAAATTAGTAAGTTAAGAGAGTTGAGGGCTGTATTAAAGTTTTGGTAATTCTCACTATATTGACAGCTGACATTTGAACTTAAAGTGTGACAGACTGGTCGTCGGGAGGACCTCATTATATTGACAGCTGACATTTGTACTATAAAACAGGCACAATACAAGGATAGTAAATAGCACCGACATTGATTGAGTATTTCTTTAAGTAAACCCATATATAATGAACATCATCGTTATATAATTCTTCAGTGATTTCAAATTGTAAACTATTATGAATAAAAATTGAGACTCCTCTCCCCTTTTTTGTCGTCGCGGTAATTATATGCATGTGTATAGTTTGGTAAGTAATAAGTTTTTTCATTATTCATTTTTTATCTCAAGTTTCAGTAAGAATAATGAGGCGTGTTACACAACTCATAGCTTTGATAATGCATTTCAACTCGTCAAGCTTTCGCGGTTTACATATACTGCGTATATTTACGTAAAAGAATTTTAGAGATGTAGGTGACCAATATAAATATTTTATATAATATATAATAGTCTTCTATTTCAACTTGTCGGGGAGAATTTACTATTCGGTTAAGTTTTTTGAGGGTTTTCAATGATTTTAGGTACTTCAACATAATTTATGGTTAAATCACTTAATTCGTCTTTCACGCGACGAGATAAATCATCTTTTAAATTTTGCTAATAACGTCTTTGTGGAGGTGTTTGATCCGAATATAAATGAATGTTGACGTTGGTTTTATTTTGGTTACGTAAGAAATGTTTCGCAGTGTCTACAGAAGAAAAGCATACTTTAAGAAGACGGTTTTTACCAGCCGTATACTTGCCCAATCTCATAGTTTTAATTGGTGTAGGATTGTCGTATATCGATCTAATTACATTTAAAACCTCGTTTTGTCGTGTTTACGTCTTTGTTCCGCTTTATCATTATTAAATTCCAATATACCTGCATTCAGAATATTTTTTGCCGTTCCGTTTGTTCTTGGACTTCTGGTATAGTGGTTTCATTAGCAAGATACAGTGATTGCTGAATGGGCTGGTTATTCTCCGAAGTAATATGTTTACACAAGTTATGGCGTGTTTTTCATTGTTCTTATTCCGTTTCAAGCGTTAGTTTCAAGTGTTTGCCAAAAAATAAAATCCAGGATGGTGCCTTCCTACAAAATGTGTGAATCTATTGCTCGATGCTTTGCATAATTTTGTGTTCTAGGTATATTTTCTTGTGTTAGTTGGTATGTACTCCAGACTTTGGGTGGGAATTATGGTGGTGTACTTGCAGTTCCCCACACATCATTCCGATCAAATCATTTTGCAATAGTTTCTGTAACAATCAAATTATATAATTATATATATTTATTTAAAGACTTAAGACCACTACAATTTGTTGTAGGAACAAAAGGCGGACTTAATGTATATTATATAATAAATATAAATTATTTGATGAACACCATCATAATTATGTATTAATATTACCTGCTTGTGGAAATATTTCTCCAATCGTTGAAATAAATTGTCCTTCTTCTGCGTAGCATTTTCCCGGTCTAGTAACGCCAGGGTCTGCTTTCCTGCATCTATTCCTCCACTTTGCCCGATCTAAAGCATCTTCCTTGGTGAGACCGTGCTCTCTCATGTCGTCCCTCATCGAGCCAGCGCTTCTTGGGCCTGCCGCGGGATCTAGGGCCTTCGACAACAAAGTCCAGGCATCCGTTTTCGACATAGTCGGTCGGTTTGCGGCTAATGTGGCCAAACCAACGCAGTTGAAATAAATTGTCCACTTCGGTTAAAAAAGCGTATATACATTTTATTTCCATGGCAAATGATATAATATTTCCTTATAATTGTTGATAGGCTTTTTTTTTTGTACTTTATGGCATATAATTTGTCCGAGATGAAAGTTGTATGTTTTAATTGTATCCTTTTATGGTTGCAGTTTCGAAAATTTGTCTGGAATATATATGTGCAGTTTTTTAAAAGTCCAATAGTATGAATCTTTGTAATAAATCTAAATTGCTTCCTTAACAGTACTCAATAATTGATGTTTATAATGTATTCTAGGTGTTTTTACCTTGTTGGTGCATAGCGCAAATACCAATTAAAATGTTTGTGAAATGTTTTTGGTATATTTTTGAATATTCCACCCATCATTATAAACTTAGACATGCTTAATAATCATAAGTTTTTTTGTTGTAAATATTATTATTCTTCTATTTGTATCGTATTTTTTGTCAATAATGATTATCTGATTAAGTACGACTTTCCATTTACGTCCCTCGAATTGAGGGGGGAGAGGAGCTGGGTTACTTCCTTAAAAGAAAAGGGTTTTGGTTTTTTTTATATATTTGTTGTTGGGATTCATACAGTGAAGCTGTCAATATCAATGAAAGAGTTGGATGATATATTTTTGGTCTGCAAAGTTGAGCTTAAAATCGATTGTCTCGCTTGGATTATATATCTTATTGACATGAGTCAATAAGATATAAACGAGGTGATCTTTATGAGCAGTTTTTGAAAAATGTATGATGAGGAGTAATAACCTGGTAAGAAATCGGCAGTTTCTTGCCTCCTTCGCGATTGACGCTTTATTGTGAGGGAGAAATATTTTCTTGATATTTCAATTTGCTTTCGATTTCCGATAGCACCGAATCGACCTCCATCTGCATGCGGCTCTTTTCCAAGTTTTTTAAAGTTGTGACTGTTCTTGGCCATACCCAAACGCAACAACGCATTTGAAACAATTTCATTCCTATTCTGGGCTGTGCTGCCATCTAAGAATATCATTGGGATAATGTCCTAGTAACTTGTTTAACCCTTAAATGGACGATTTTTGTTTCACGTTTTAAAAAAATATATTTGTGTAATAGACATGTATTACTGTCTAGGAAAAATGAGTAAAAAAATCTAGACATGAACTTACTATACTTTTTTTTGCAATAATGTGAGTGTTGTTTATAAACTACATTGCGCATTCATTGAAATTTTGCAAGTATGGGTAAAATAAGAGTGGATATTGTTTTTGAAATGTATTTATTTATTCTTCATTATGATATTTATAAAAACAATTGGTTTTTTTCGTATCACATAAAGATACACGACATTTTTGGCACATTTTGAATGTAAAGCCTGAACATTTTGGGAATTTGCACCTCTGCTGCTTATCCAGCCAAACTGCCCAATGACATGTCTGATCCAGTCTGACGTCTTTCAAAGGAATTGCTTGAGCTGGTCCTCGGAACTTCTTCATTACAAGTTCTCTTTGTATTGTGCTCCTACTAGGTCGACCACGTTTAGCGCCATTTGCAGGTAGACCCAATTTGCAGAGGGTTTCAGCAAGTTCTAGTCTGAATGTACCCAAATTGAGAAGTTGATCATTTCCTTTTATATTATTTACCTTCTTGAACATAACCCATGAATTTATAACTGCGAGGTCCAGGAAATGATAAAATATGCGCATGGTCACTTGCGGCTCTTCATTGTGATGTGATAACGACCTATAAATGAATCTAATAAGTCCACGCCTCCCATGTGGGCATTGTACTCCTTGATGACTTTGGGGCATGGAATAGCAACTCTCTCATTCTTCGATTTATCAAAGCGTGTGACTGTGGTTGCTGGTTCTGCTCCTACGTAAGTGGAAAGAAGGTTAACGGGCTTGTTATCTTTCCACACAACAGCACTTAAGTCAATATCATTCACAGTCGCCACATTTTCCTCATAGACTCCTCTGGGTACGTTCTTTTTCATTATAGTGTTTTTTTCAGGCAATTTGCAGTTTCTCAATCGGTTTACTCTTACTGTTCCCAGTGAGAAAATTCCTTCCTTAGCTAAATAGGTGACGAGAGGCACAGAAGTATAGAAGTTATCGAAGTATATAATGTGATTCACATTGCGTGATACCATTCTAGCTAACCTGACGACTGTATTGCCAGACTCTCCCAAATCTGGCTCACCTGGTAAGATGTTATTTTTGGACTCCTCCACTGTAAACCTCAAATCTATGAGCATATCCTTGTAGACTGCAGATGAGATATAATTTGAACCCCCACTTGTTTATTGGGCATGTATTGTTTTATGTAATGGCTCATTTTGGTTGCACACATCTGCTCGTCTATGGAAAGCCTTTGGTCTAAGGGAACCTTCCCAAATTGGCAGTTGAGCGTTTCCTCAAGAGGTCTTATTTTGAATAGCCTGTCATAGTCTGGATGATCTTTGGGCAAGCATAGCGTATCGTCGGCAAAATGGAACGTGGATCTTATTTTTTCAAATTTTTTTAACGGCATAGTATTTTTTATGTGATCAAAACCAAATTTTTCACTCCAGTAAGCCCTGGTGTTTGGAAATTTTATACAGTACAGTACAGTAACAGCCTGTTAATGTCCCACTGCTGGGCTAAGGCCTCCTCTCCCTTTTTGAGGAGAAGGTTTGGAGCTTATTCCACCGCGCTGCTCCAATGCGGGTTGGTGGAATACACATGTGGTAGAATTTCAATGAAATTAGACACATGCAGGTTTCCTCACGATGTTTTCCTTCACCGGCAAGCACGAGATGAATTATAAACACAAATTAAGCACATGAAAATTCAGTGGTGCTTGCCCGGGTTTGAACCCACGATCATCGGTTAAGATTCACGCGTTCTAACCACTGGGCCATCTCGGCTTTTAATTTTGTGTTTGGAAATTTTATAACTGAGTGTTTGGAAATTTTATAACTGAGGTGTAAATCAGAATGCCTAGGAATTTATTTAGGATATTTTCATTTATAATTTCAGGATTGGAGATTTGTTTCTGGGCTGCGTATAAGTTACTTTGTTCTACAATTTGCTTTTTTAGATCTGATGTAAAATAAAATGAAAAAAAATCATACGGCGTGTTACAAGACATCAATACTTCCGTTGTCTGAGTTTCTCCCCTAAAAATAAGGCTGTCTTCAGCAGTAACAAGATTCCGTTTTCGCCAAACCAGAGGTCGTTTAGAAATCCCTTGTGATCTCCTCTGGGGTGCTGCTTCTTCGGCTTCCAAAATTCCTATTAATTAATATTAATATGCCAGACCCTCCTGGGTCTGGCATATTAATATTAATGAGTAAAATCATCACTTGATGTCTTCAAAGATTTCTATTTTATCTTCTCGATTTTCAATTTATTATTTATTATATTATTTATTTGTTTTAATTTGTTTGCGCCACAAAACTGTCTGCCTGAACAAAGCCCTACCACCAAGTTGTCTGTGATTAATTCATCGACTGTGTAAATTCTTTTATTTTTTTTTATTTTTATTATAATTGGGAAACATACATGTATACGTTCACACACCAATTTTCAAATCAATTTTCAAATTTCCAATCTTTTGTGGTATTTTAATTGTTTCTCAAATTTTTAGACGCCAGGCTACTTTCATTGGGCGGAAAAATGTCACATCTAGAGGCTGTGTTGAATTTGTCGGTAAACAGAATGTATATCATAATTTTTACAGATGCATGAAATATCAAACCATTTTGTCCTGTCCCCAAGGACAGTTACTATTGCTTACATTTCAAATCTAAATTACAATAAGGTTTGCTTAATACTACAATTAAAAGGTCAATTACACCAATTTAAAAGAAATGAAAATGCTCATGCCTCTGTCATGCTCAAATAAATTGTTTTGCGAAAACATTGTATTTAAAAAAAAGGTACCTTGTATAGAATAAAAGAGAATAAAATCGAACATAATTTCATCTGTGGCAGAAATTTGGGATAGATAGACTGCTAAGAATCTCTGGTCGGTCGTGGTTAAGAGAGAGTTTCCAGCTTGACCAACGACAGCAGTCAAACCCATTATGAACAATACTTCTGAAGCTGTGAGAGTTTGTCTGCTGCTTGGAACACCACCAGTAGCACGGATTGCCAAGGCTTTCTTCTTAGTTTTAGCTTTATAATTTGCCCACACTGGACATTATTTTTCTGTTAAGTTTTGTCTTGCTACTTTCATCAATCTTTAATTTCTTAACGATGTAGTCAACAGTTTGCCTTGGTATCTTCTGCAGTCTTGAAATCTCACGATTAGATAACGAGATTCAATCCGTGGGATTGAATTAATATTGTATCTTAAAGAATACAAAATATTTGGATCAATTTTTTTACGATTTGTTTACCTTTATGTATTATGTTTACCTCTGTTGACCATTGGTGCGAGGCCTTAAGTATTTATTTTCGTCTCAATTACATGCCGGAGAGTTCTTTCGGTAATTCCTAAAGTACGACGAACATAAAAAATCTCTTTGTCGTTGAAGAGAGGCCAAGTTCTGGTAACTTTCAAATATCTGTCTTCTTTGATCCTCTGAAATTTTTGACTGTGTGTGTTTGATTATGCCTGTATGTCAAGCGGTATATCTGTGGAGTTCTCTTCGTATTAAAAGTACTTATGTGTCTCGAGAATTTAATTAAACTCTCACTACTCTTGCTTGTATGCTTGCGATTCAATTGGTGTACAATAAATTGTATTTGTTTTGTATTGTATTGTAATGTATCGAATTGTACATTTTAGGAAATTGATTATAATTAACCTAACTTAATTATTATTTTTTAAATACTTTTGATAGTTTTTCATTTTATTTTAAAAACAATGTTTACCATACAGCTTTGTTGTTTCATTAAAGTTGCTTGGAATTTCGTTTCACAAACGCTCAAAATTTAATAGCTTTGAGATTGTTTAGTCCTGTTCCCTACAAGGCAATTGCAATAGTACCCTAATATAGCCTCCAAGACAGGATCACTATAATGTTATAACGCATTTCGGTGGTGTGTAGCTTCTGTTCATGAGGGGCAGGATGAGGAAGGGTATTGTAGTGGGGGTATGGAATAGGAGTGGTAGTAGTGGTATACCTGATATAGCCTCGAAGACAGAATCACTATAATGTTCAGTTTCAAATAAAATCCCATCAATTCGGAAATCAACCATTATATGTGTTGAGTGAGGGATCCTCCTGTACTGACTGGCCCAAAGCCATTCTACTTACGGGCTTCGTGGCTACCTCCTTTACCCGGGTATTTTCCTCCCCGGCAAGAAATCTTACCGTATCCTATTGTTTAGGTCCGAAGGGCTATCATTTATGTTCTGGTTTGTATTGTCCGTTCGGTTGTCATGTCCGGTGATTTGTCGTCCTACCATTTGTAGTCCTAATCGTCGCTGCCATCGATGCCTGCAACAGGGCAGATGACAGACGGTAGCAGAAGTTCCCGAGGTAGAGGAAGCACCTCAGATGGTCGTGCATGCAGAGATGCTATAAAAACCATCAATTAATTTCTAATTGGAACGGGAAAATCCCGTTTCATTAAATTCGGTTTGATCTGAATGTATGTAGGGTTGTGGGGACATTTCCTAAGACCTATTCAGCGAAGACACGTCGTGGTCGTTTACCTTCAGCTCCTGGGTCAGTTGAATTTTGTACGGTTTTTTGAGATTTCATGAGAAGTCCATCTGTTGGATAACCTCTAGAATATTTGTTGGTGCTACGTTTTCAGTCGACTCTTGATGTAAAGCATCTCTTGAGACGCGGTGTTCTCTTCCTCCACGTACGATTAAAAAATAATTGATGTATATAATAATGTTAATAATATGCATTCATCCTGCCGGCCGGCGGAATCGGACGAGCCGCCGCGCCCTGATTCCTACGATACAGCGGGCCTAGGCTACTCTCCCTACGCGCCTCCAGCTCTATAAAAACACTAGGGGTAAGACAGACTCGTACCAGATGAGTCGGAGTCAATCAATTCGGTTCTTTGACATAAGTTGAACCTTACCTATTTTATTTGTTATCTGTCCTAATAAGTACTGATAAATTTATTTATTTATTTATTTATTTATTTGTAATCAACAGCGTATACAGATTATATTTGTACAGTTTTTTAAATTTCATGAAGACTATGGCCACAAAGATTACAATATAAAGTGTTTAATACAATATATTTAACAAAGTGGATAACAAAAAGAAAGTAGGTCTAAAGAAAATTGTTGACGTTTGTGACAAGAGAATATTCACAAGTGTATGGGTATTTGTATGTGTGTTTGTGCATGCGTGTGTGTGTGTTTCTGTGTGTATGTGTTTGTGTGTGTGTGTGTGTGTGTGATTGTGTGTGTGTGTGTGCGTGTGTGTGTGTGTGTGCGTGTGTGTGTGTGTGTGCGTGTGTGTGTGTGTGTGCGTGTTTATTTTTGGCGGTAAGATAGTGTTATTTGTTTCCTCAATTGTTTTTTGGATAAGTGAAACAGGTCTAAATGAGAAAATAATTTGTTGTATGTTCGTGCTAGACGTACACTTATAGAGCTTTTTGCATAATTTGCGTTACATTTTGGAACAACTAGTAGGTGGGGGGTTACGCGATCTAAATGAGGAGGCATTTAGAGAGAATGCTGACACCAAACTGGGGCAATCCATCATACCAGTTAAAATTGCTTGTAGTAGCAGCATATCCTTTTGATTTCGTCTTTGCTCTAGCGAATCTAGTTTATAATAAATACTGGCTTCTTCATAACTGTCAATTTTTTTAAAATCTTTGTGCGCTAAGTATTTGAATATGATTTTTATATAGAGGTGACCATATACTACTTGCATATTCCAAGATACTTCGAACGTATGCAAAGTAGAGTATTTTTATGCATTCAATATTATAAAATGATTGCGTTGCTCGCTTAATAAAACCAAGTTGTTTATACGCCCTATTTGTTACTGCGTCAATGTGTTCAATCATTGAAACTTTAGTGTCAATTTTAATGCCTAGATCTGTAACGGTGGATTTTTTAGCAATGGTCGCTTTTTACGAGTCAGAGTTATATGATGACATTTCTTAACGTTTACTGTAATTCTATTTTTCGCGTAGTATTTTGTCAGGGCATTTAAATCATCTTGTAATTTAAGGCAATCCTCGAATGATCTTATTTTAAAGTAGACTTTTTTATCGTCAGCGAACATCAAATAGTGTGAATGTTTGAAACAATTGCCGATGTCAAAAAGATACGCATTATATAGAAGAGGCCCCAAAATGGATCCTTGAGGGACCCCTGATGATATGAATACAAAATCACTTCTTGCACTGCCTGTTACTACTGCCTGCATACGATTTTTTATATAAGATGTCAACCATCGAAGCAGGTTTCCGTTTATCCCAAGAGTATTAAGTTTATGAAGTAATATCACGTGATCTACGCGGTCGAACGCTTTTTCGAAATCTGTGTAGATGACATCTACTTGGCATCTTTCATCCATACTTTGCAGTATAAAGTCTGTGAAGATGGCCAAATTGAAGACGGTTGAGCGATTCTTCATAAAACCGTGTTGTTCGTAGGGAATGGACCTTGTAATAATGGGGCATATTTGTCTGTAAACCACTTTTTCGAACAGCTTGCTTATTGCGTTCAGGATAGAAATCGGTCGGTAATTTTCAATTTTTGTTTTAGAACCACTTTTGTGGATTGGTACTATAAGAGCTTCTTTCCATACGTCGGGAAAAGTACAAAACACATTAACAGAAAGGTTAAAAATAATTGAAAGTGGTTTAGCAAGGTTTTTAGCACACTTGGATAGAAAGAATCTTGGATAGAAAGAATGAAAGGTGGAATGCCATCACTACCTGGCCCTTTATCAGTCCTAAGCGTTTTGAGCAAATTGTAAACTTCTTTTTCTTCGATAATGATTTTGCTAATGGATCCATTCTGAGATATTCTAGGCTGATTTGTTACGTCGTAATTCTTAGCAGGTTTTATAAAAACACTCTCGAAATACTCACTGAATCCTCTACACATCGAAGGTTCATCTGTGTGTATAGTATCTCCTAGAGTAAGTTTTGTAGGGTATTCGTTTTCGTTGCTTCTCAATGATTTAGTAAATGAAAAAAGTTGTTTAGGGTCCTTGAGTATGAAGGTTTGCATACGTTGAGTGTATGCAGCATAGCATCTACTCTGGAGATGTTTTTGTCTCGTCCTTAATATAGCAAACTCATCGTAATCTCGAGGGTTTTTCCCCACTTTCCATAGTTTGTGCTTTTGTAACTTTTCTTTTACTACATGGATTAATGGTTTGGAGTACCACACTGGAAAGTTATTCTTGAATTTCGTTTCTATTGGAACGAAATTTTTAATAGCGTCTCTTAAAATTGCGTAAAACGTGTCGATAACTCCGACCATTGAATCTGCTTTTAATATGTCGAACCAATTAATCCTAGATAGATGTTCATTTATTTTTTCATAATCCCCCTTGAAAAAATTAGGTTTTATGACAGGTTTTTTGCGCAAGTTACGAATCTGCAGGTTGGCGAGATTGAATTGAATACATGGATGATACGGGTCCTCTAAGACGAATGGGCAGGGGCAGTGATAAACTTCAAAATTTATGTTGCTAAATATCAGATCCAAGGTTCTGTCTTTATTGTTGACAACTGTATTATGTTGTTTCAAATCAGAAAGGTTGCATATGTCAATAAAATTCTCCGTAGCGTTTTGTAAATTGGCTGGTCCTTGTTTTTGTATTATAGGTCTACTATCTGACCATTTAACATTCGGTAGGTTGAAGTCACCAGCTAGAATGAAGTAGTCATTTGGTTGCTTGGAAATGGTTTCAGCTAGACGGGATGTTATTGACTCAAGGCGAGATGATAATAGGTCATCTGGAGGCGCGTAGATTAACCCAATATGAATGTTTCGATGTCCTTGATTTTTCAAATGTTCACTAGGTATAGTTACCCAAAGGGATTCGAATCCATGACAAGCCCATTCACTACGGTGTTGGATGTGTAATTTCTTTAGGGCACATAGAAGTACACCACCACCCTTTCTTTTTGTGGAAGTTTCAATATTTCGATCGCATCTTAGGATATCGTATCTGCTGTCGCAGATTTCACAGTCAAAGATACCATTTGTCAACCATGACTCAGTAATTAAAATTAAATCGAAGTTATGATTAAGAATATTTTGTCTAAATTCATTAGTTTTAGTACATAAACCACGTACGTTTTGATAAAATATTTCTAAGGGATTAGCGCCTGATAGTATCCGTAATAAGTACCAAAATATTAAGCTGACATATTTTATTAAATTTAATAGTATGTAGTTTTTGACTGATTCCGTAACAATGTACCAATGTACTGTATGAGAATTGGAATGATATTGGTATGGCTGAGTTACTATTTTGTTTATTTAAGTTTGTGTATCGTCGTTTAAATGCATGAAATTTGCTATATGAGTATTCAGGTGAATGATAAATGTGTATGTAGTGCGCGTATTGTGAATATTTCCAGAACATGTATAAAGACGTCAACAATTTAATAATATATACAGTGAAATCCGTAGTAGAATAAAAAAATAATGGCAATATAAGATCAATTATTATTTTATCTTGTTTAAGTCTTTCTCTGAGCGTATACTTAATGCTGGTGACTCTTCGTTTTTCCTTAAAAAAATATTGCAGTTCCTAACCCAAACAAACTTGTAAGCTTTTTCACGTGCCGCTGTCTTAATTGTTTTTAGTAATTGTTTGTTTTCAGGGGTTAGATGTTCATTGACGAAAAATCTCTTTTCTGCGCCTTCAATACCTATGTCCTTTGTGCAAATGCCTTTCTTCCTTTTCAGTCCTGAGAGTATTTTATCCTTATACAACCTGTCTTTTAGTTTGACTACAATAGATTTTGGTCGTCTGGCTATGGTTTTTTGCGGCTGGATTCGGTGCGCAAATTCGATGTCGTCGTGGTTCAATTCAACTCCAGCGTATTTAGCGATGTTCCTTATAAGATCAATTGTATTTTCACTGTTCATTTGTGGCAGTCCTACAATTTCTAGGTTATTAATTCTTGCCTGTTGTTGTTGTTTACCAAATTGAGAACGTAATTCTGATAACTGATCGTCGCAGAGAGAAATTTGATTTTGGAGCACACATACTTCGTTTTTTAGACTGTCATTTTCAGTTTGAAGTTGACAGTAGGAGGCTTGCAGTTGAGAGAATTCCGATGACAACGAGATTATTTCACTTTTTAATTCTGTGATGATAGTATCCCTTAGTTCTTCTACGATTTAATGTTTAATCGTTTTAAGCTTAGCGTCGAGAACTCCTTCGAATCGGTTGATTAAATTCACGTGATCCGGTAGAACCGCGTATACATCATGCTCTGGTGCAATGGCAATGGGATCGGTGTCGACTGAGCGCTGGGGTTTACTTGATTTTTCAATTCGTACCGGTGTGTTACTATTGTCCCTTGACCTTGTGACCTTTACGGACGGTCGCTACACATTTTGGGCATTTCCATTGAATTCTTGCAGAGACCGAGTCTCCGCTAAACCTTACGCACTCAGAATGATATATGCGACCGCACTGACTGCATTTTATACGTTTCATTGTAACGCTGATGTGGGCTTGGCATGCTTCGCACGTTCCAACCATTATGTTACTATTTTACTTGTTATAAATTAATTTTATTGTAGTTAAAATGAAATAATGATAGAAAAAGTTCTTCGCCCGCGGTGGGAATCGATCTTGGTTCCGATAGAGGTTCTGGGTGTAGGCAGGTGCTAACACCACTATTCCAACAGTATATTAATGATTAGTGTCAAATTAGTGGTTCAGTTTATGCTTGTGAATTATTCAAACAAAGAGCGTTGGTTATTACTTTATGAGTTATTTTCCACTACCCACTTTAATTTTTATTAACTATCACACTGAATAATTATTTACTAATTTAACAGTATGTTTATAAATGTAGGTGGAAAAATGTATATACACTACACTTCAATGCGTCCACACTTTTTGCGAAAAGTACGTTTGTTGCAATTAGGCTTGTTATTTAATGGTTTTGCAATTAAATTATCGGGAGCTCACGATATAGGTCCACTCTGTTAAACGTCAGATGATATGATTAAAACAAAATAAATACTAACCAATAATTTATTAGTCTATTTTATAAACATATTTTATTGCTCTTATTAATTCTATGAAAACATCTTGATGTGTTATTTTAATTTTTCTTCGCCAAGAATATTCAACGAGCCAGCCTGTAAAATTTCCTTTATCCATCTTTGCGTTCAGCACACTTTTAAGTTTCGCCAGTGGCTTTCTATTCTCCGCGTGTGTGTCCCATCTGGAGCCACAAATTCATTTTTTGGGTTGCTGTAGTCGAGTTTCTTATTTCTTTATTTTATGGATTAAATATAAGTAAGTCATCAAAGATTGATGGCATTTCTTATATAACCTGTAGCCAATAAATAATAATCCAAGGAAAAATATTATACATATTGGAACGTCAATCAAACACAGGAGCAAGATGGTGACTGATTTATTGCGAATATAAAAATACCTACATACAGTTATAATATAAAACCGTCCATTTTCCCCCTTTTTAAATTACTTAAACACTTAAAGTATAGCTATAACAGTAAAGTTTATATTCTTATTAATTAACAAACAGTATTTAAACAATATTTAACGGTATAAAAACTACATCTAGGTTCTAGGTACATATATACGTATGTATGTATATACAATTATACATGTATTATAATATATATATACTTAAACTAACTAAACAAACAAACACCTCTTAAAATTACGTTTAACAATGTTTTTTTATTCTGCGGTTATAAGCGCGCAAATCTCTAGCAGTAGCATTCGGAGGGGGAAGCGTCGGGGGACGCGGTCCAGGTGACAATGAACGTGTCTCCGGGCCACTGTCCTCGGCTTCCCCTGCCGCGTCCTCAAACCTCTCCTCCTCAGCCTCACTATCAGCCGACCCCGACCCGTTAACATTTTCGATCTCATTTTTCCCTTTGTTAATTACCGAGCCGTGCTGATTAGTCCGCGATAAAGAAAACCGATCTTTTTTATTTAGGTTAATCACTTGATCGTGATGTCTACGCCACGTTACTCCATCTCCCACGTCTACTTTATACGACACTGGACCCGATTGACCTGTTACAGTTCCCCCTGTCCACTTAGTTCCGTTCTTAGTATAATCGCGTACCATAACGTCATCACCTACTTTAATTTGACGTGTTGACCCCATTTTATTAGCAACCTGCCTATCTTGCACCGACTCCACGACCTTTGACACGTTCGGGCGTAACGCGTCCAGACGTCCTCGTAAGCGACGTCCTAACAACGCGACGGCCGGAGAAACTCCCGTATTAGCATTTTCACAGTTTCGATACTGAAAAAGAAATTTCAATAGGGACAAAGACACATCCTCTTTTAAGTATACTGCACGTTTTATGACTTTTTTTACGGTTTTTACGGCATTCTCAGCCGCGCCGTTACCTTGAGGTCTGTATGGTGCCGTTGATATATGCTTTATACAGTTTAAAATGCAATAATTATTAAAATCTAAAGAACTGAAAGGGGGACCGTTATCCGTAACTAGTTGCGATGGAAGCCCGAATCTCGCAAAAATAGTTCTTAAAACGGAAATGGTCGAATCTGCGTCCGTTCGTAACATACATACAACTTCCAGCCACTTGGAGTGCGCGTCGATTAATATTAAATATTTTTTTCCTGCACATTCAGCGAAGTCCGCATGTAAGCGTTGCCACGGATGAAGAGGAAATTCCCACGGATGCAAAGTAGCCCGCGGGGGTGCGTCTCGAACCATGCGACACGCTTCGCAATTCCGACACAAATTTTCTATATCCCTATCAATATTAGGCCAATAGATATAACTTCTTGATACATTTTTCATTTTATTTATACCAAGATGACCTTCGTGTATTTCTTTCAAGATCTTTTTACGTAATTGTGGCGGTACTATGATTCTATATTTATAAATTAAACAACCTAATTCTAAAACAATTTCGTTTTTCCTACTAAAATAAGCTTTTTCTTCCTCGCATTTCGTATAAGACGGCCATCCAAACAACACATAACCAACGATCTTACTTAATAATGGATCTTTCTTTGTTTCGCGACTAATATCTTTAAAATTAATGGGTAAGTTATCGTCTATTATATTGATATAACTTAACGGCGCAGGCGATGATGATCGGTGTTCGCACGGCAGGGGTAAGCGGGATAACGCATCGGCCGGACTGTTCTCGCACGAACGCACAAATTCTACCGAAAATTCGTAAGCCGATAACCGCGCCGCCCAGCGCTGCAAGCGACTTGCAGCCGTTTGAGGGATACCGCATTTTGGACTAAAAATGTAACTTAACGGTTGATGATCCGTTCGTAGTACAAATCGTCTACCGAAAAGATATTGATGATGTTTAATAATCCCAAAAAAGATAGCTAACTTCTTTATCAAGTTGGCTATAATTAATTTCTGCACTATTAAGCGTGCGCGACACACAGCTCACGGGGCGCTCGCTGCCGTCCGGGTAGCGGTGCGCGAGAACGGCGCCCAGCCCGTACGCGCTGCTATCCACCGACAACACCAACGGCCGGCCCTCTTCGTAGTGTGCCGGCACCTTATCCCCTTTAGCCGCCAATTCGATATTGAAGAAGTCCTCATCCTCGGAGGCACTCGCGTCTAAAACATAATTATTATAGCTATTGCGCCCAAATGCACGATTCCGCACTTCCTCACACATAACTTTTAAATGCCCTTTTTTTTGACATTTATCGCAACTATATTGCGCATAACGACACTTATTAGCACTATGAGACTTCCCACATCTCCAACAGCGCACCTCGTCCGCATCCCTCCGGCCGCGGGCGCGCGCGCCGCCGCCGGCCACAGCCGAGGGCCGCCGCGTCGGGCCGCGCCGGTCGCTCGCCTGATGCAGGGCTTCTGCGCCCTCGCCGCCTGCACACGAGGCCGTAGTCGGGACCGACGTCGCCCCGCTCACCTCCGCGTGCTTCTCTGCAGCCTCCAGCGCCAGAGCCAACCCCACGCCTCCTTAAATTTGATATTTCTCTCCGCGAATATTCTAGACCGCATCACTTCATTGACCAATCCAGACACAAATTGATCTCGTAGGTTTTCTTCCAGCGTACTCCCAAAATTACATGTTGTTGCCAGGTGTTTAAGGTTGTGAAGATAATCCATGAGAGGCTCGCCGGGGCGTTGTCTACGTAACCGAAACACGTGGCGTTCGGCTATTTCTGAGCGTTGTGGTTCTAGGTGATCGGATAATAGTTTTACCAATTGATCGAAGTTTTTCGTTTCGGGAAGTGCCGGCGAACATAGATCGCACATTAATGCATAGGTAGCCTCTCCTACAACCGTTATTAATAACGGTACATGCAGTTCCTCTTTAATCTCATTTAGCACAATGTATTGTTTTACTCTTCTAATATACGCCGGCCACTGCTTAGAATTCACATCGAATGGTTCTAATTTTCTAATAGGCATTATTGAAACACTAATTTGTAACTTTTTAAATAAACGCGTGGTATGTAACCGACTCGTCGCCAGTGGAACGTCAATCAAACACAGGAGCAAGATGGTGACTGATTTATTGCGAATATAAAAATACCTACATACAGTTATAATATAAAACCGTCCACATATAACCATCAAGACTATGCTTATTGCTGACAGATGAAATTTGATTTCTTCCACTGTAGTTTTTCACCTTAGATTGGCACATGATCATGATTGTCTTTGAATATTTATATATATTCGTAACTTTACGACTTTTACACAGATTGACACAGTCCGGACTAAACGTTAACATGATTAACTTGATCACCGCTCAAGTGGCAGGGTCGCCATATAAAGTTCATCTCGTTAAACTTTCGCGGTTTACATATACTGCGTATATTTACGTAAAATAATTTTAGAGATGTAGGTGAGCCAATATAAATATTTTATATAATATATAATAGTCTTCTATTTCAACTTGTCGGGGAGAACTTACTATTCGGTTAAGTTTTTTGAGGGTTTTCAATGATTTTAGGTACTCCCCTAACATAATTTATGGTTAAATCACTTACTTCGTCTTTCACGCGACGAGATAACTCATCTTTTAAATTTTGCTAATAAAGTCTTTGTGGAGGTGTTTGATCCGAATATAAATGAATGTTGACGTTGGTTTTATTTTGGTTACGTAAGAAATGTTTCGCAGTGTCTACAGAAGAAAAGCATACTTTAAGAAGACGGTTTTTACCAGCCGTATTCTTGCCCAATCTCATAGTTTTAATTGGTGTAGGATTGTCGTATATCGATCTAATTACATTTAAAACCTCGTTTTGGTCGTGTTTACGTCTTTGCTCCGAGTTATCGTTATTAAATTCCAATACTCTAGGAATGGCCGTGCCACCCAGTGTGATGCCCGTATCAAGTGGAGCCTGTGTGACATGTGTCTCGATCTGGATTAGGAAAACCCTCAATATTACTTTTTTTTTCTATATTTGTGGGTGTGTGTGTGTGTCAAGTTACGTGGGAAGTGGATAGGTGTCAAAAATTTGGGGCGCTTGGTATTGGTTTCGTGGGAAGGAAGTTAGTGCGGGGGGTCCAATTTTCGTTTAGGGGGCTACCGTTCGGGGTTTTTTTTTATAAATAAAACTACATCCACAGGCTCTTTTTTAATTTATGATTTATTCAGGAACAATATTTTTGACGCACAGAGCGTTACAGTAGTTTAACTACTATATGCTACATCAGCAGCTGGTCTTCTTTACCTCCGGAGCTCTTCTGTTGGAGGGTGTGACCCGTCCTGACTTTTTTATATATATATTACAATAAGTATTTAATGATAAAAAAATAATATATATATTATCTCGCCTTATAGTCATACAATTATATATAGTTACTAGCGACCCGCCCCGGCTTCGCACGGGTGCAATGCTGATACTAAATACACTACAGAAAAACTGTGAACGTTGTATATAAAAACATAGCGGCCCGCTCCGGCTTCGCACGGGTATAAAATATATAGCCTATAGCAGAGTTTACACGAAGCCAGTAATGCTGGCGCCAGTCTGCAGACAAGCCAGCGTTGGCCTGGCCCTTGTTGTTTAGACGCGGCCAATCATTCACGGATTTTTTCTTCTGGTGTGCACACGTTTGGAAAAAATAATGATTACGCGGCAAAGGCTGTTGAAAAAGAAATGTTTAAGGAATATCTCTGCACTATAAGAGAAGAGTTGATTGATATATTACAAAAAAGGGAGCGAAACGACTTTGGATAAGAAAATGGTTAAGCGATAGACCTGTAACTGGAGCTTCTGCCTTGTTGCTGAAACAACTAAGATTAGAAGATCCTTCTGAGTACAGGTTGGCGTTGCGGGCTACTGCTGAAAACTTTGATGAGTTGCTTTCGCTTATACAGAGCTCGATTCAGCGCCAAGACACTGATGAGAGATGCATTACCAGCAAAAATAAAATTAGAAGTAACGTTATCGTTCTTAGCATCTGGAATGAGTTATCGAAGCTTGAGTCACTTTACCGTGTTTCTAAACCATCTATATCACAATTCATACCAGAAGTTTGTCGAACAATTTATGAAGTATTAAAACAGTTTATTAAGGTAAGTGTTTATTTATTTACTTAAAATTGAAATAATAAGGCACACATTATTACAAAATACAACAAACATATATATTAATATTAAGCGTTATTGAAGGCTTGTTGAATGGCATCACTGTTGTCTACGCTTTCGCCGTAACTGTCATAATTATATTGAGTTTCTGGAGATATGACATTAGTAGTAAACTGGGAACACGAAGAAGAACATGTCGATGGACTGGACTCTGGAGGAGGGCAGATTATAGGTGTTGTCAGAGAGTATTGGGGTACTATGTAGGACGGAAGAACTTGTGTAGAATTCCAATTAGTAGGTAGCGTATTTTGCGATTGCTGAACCGATTGTTGCACTTGATACGCATTCTTGGCTCGTATATGTGTGAGCATGCATTGAGTCAATATACTCTGTATTTTTTCCTTAGCAATGACTGCCTGTTCCTCTGTCAATTTTTTTAATTGTGCCGAGACGCTTTTTCCAAATAGGTCAAGATCTGTTTCTTCGCAGCGTGTGTTGTCGTTAATTTCCCTTAAGTCATTTATTATACCATATTATACCAAGACCTGGAAAATAACTTTACCTGACAACGGAGTCATCGTAGGAGATGCGGCATTTCCACTAAAGACTTATTTAATGAAGCCGTATCCAGGTGTAAACCTCAGTACAGAAGAAAAAGTTTTTAACTACAGGTTATCTCGGGCAAGACGGATAATCGAAAATGTATTTGGAATCTTAGTTAGTAGATTCCGGGTATTAGAAAAGCCAATACTAACTAACTTGGAAACAGTAGATGCAATCGTTTGTGCTTGTTGTGCCCTTCATAATTGGCTACGAAAGAAATACTTGTGTTGATAGGGAAGATGAACAGGGAAATATTCAGCCCGGTTCATGGAGGAGCCAAATACATGCCCTACAGAGTATTGGCAATCAAGGTAGCAATCATTCAGCAGAAATAGCAAGAGAGAAAAGAGAAGTTTTAAAAAATATGTTTAATAACGAAGGAAGAGTTCCTTGGCAATTAAATAGCATACATTAACAATCGACTTCGAAAATCAACATTGAAACGGACAAATACACGAGCTTCTTTTGTTGTAGTATGCGTGTGTCTTTAAGTGGCTTTATAATTTTGCTTAAATGTAATTTTCGTTTAAAATAAATAATAATGTGATTTTACTTACTATGGTTTTTCTCCTCATAGAAACCGGCTTTACAAACGAATCATATTCATCAAACCATTTTGCCTTTGGCTTATAAACGCTCCCCCCAGCCCCAGATCTTGTAGATTTTTCGATTTTGTCGAGTTCCAAGTAGTACGTACTTCGAATACTTTTGATTTTTGATTTAACTTCATCGAGAGTCAGTTCTTCTATATTCATTCCTACACGATGTTGTTCTAGTGCCGAAGCGCGCATTTCTTTATTTTTGTATGCATCGCAACGCTTATCCCACAAGCATTCGTGCTCTCTATAAAGTTGTACGAATTTCAAAGTATCCTCTTCGTTGAATTTTCTCGGCATTTTGTCGCAGAAATTCCAAATAAAACAACAAAGAACACACACCGTACGGACGTTCGCCAGTGACTGGCGAGACTCGTCTACACGTGTCCGCAACGCTGGCGCGGGGGTCGAAGGGTATGCGGGCGAAGGTCACTGGCTAGAAAAATAGACGGTCGCTCTATTCTCGCCTGCGTTGGCAGCCAGCGCTGGCTTGGCTTGAAAAACTGTTTTTGCACAAGGCCAATACTTATCATTCACACAGTCTTATTGGCAGCCAGTGTTGGCTCCGTGTAAACTATCCCTTAGTGATTAAAATCGATCCAGTAGTTTTGATTTATTCATTACTGCCCGTGGCCCGCACGCGTTAAACTTGGAGTAAAACAATCCCCCTTTCCCTATACCATGAAGATTTCCTGCTATCTTTGGAATATCTAAATTCAAACACTACATTTTTACTTATTTACTTTTACATTTTTAACTATTTATTTTATTTTTACAACTTATTACAATAATGTCTTTATAAACAACGTTCACAGCTTTCTTGTCATTAGACAATACAAACATGTTTTCTCTGGAGGTCACTCTTGAAAGAGCGACATACAGTTGTCCATGTGAAAAACAGTCAACGCTCAAATCTAAGCCTGCAACGTTGAAGGTTTGACCCTGCGATTTATTAATGGTCATTGCAAAAGATGTCTTTACCGGAAACTGTAAACGTTTAAATTGGAAGGGTAAATCCGATGGTATCAGAGGGATTCGGGGAATCAATACATCTTCTCCGGTACCACATCCTGTGAGTATTGTGCACTGTATTATGAAAGTTTTCAATGATTTTACCAGCAAACGCGTGCCATTGCAAAGTTTAGGTGGATTCAGGTTTCTTAATAAAATAACAGGACAACCTACTTTCAACACCATTTTGTGAGGAGGGAGTCCAGACGGATTCAAAAAATTTAAAAATTCTGTAGGAAAATGAACAGCTTCTTCCAAATCGAGAACAGTATCGACCGAGTAGTATATTTTCGTCGGCGCATCAATCTTTGAAAGAATCAAGTTATTTAATTTATCTACTTGTTCGTTAGTTGGTGACACAATCGCTCTTTCTTTAAACCAAAATATTGTCTTATAACTTATGTTATCAATGTCAGGATAGACATTGTTGACTAACTCTTGGATGTTGTCTATCAAAACGCAAAGGTTTTCTAGGTCAATCCTTCCCTCACTTTGTGTTAACTCTCCATTGCCAACTTTTAGCAGCATTTCTGGAAATAGCCTGTTCTCACGTGAAGATGACGAAACCCTCATATTAGTTTTAAGCTCTAATTTATTGACATGTGGCCAAAGGTTGGATCTTTTTAGGCAAGCATTTATTTCGTCAGCACGTGTTCCTCGAGTCACAACTGGTAGGATTTGACGGAAATCTCCTGAGAACAGAATTGTACATCCACCCATAGGTGAATTTTTGTTGCGCAAATCGCGCATTGTCCTATCCAGTGCTTCCACAGACGTCTTGTTTGACATGGTAGCTTCGTCCCAGACTATTAATGAGCAGTCACGCATCAATTTTTCCTGTATTGCTCTGTTTAGAAACACTACAGACGCTGTTATTATCATCGGTGGCGATTTTCAGCGGGAGCTTGAATGTGGAGTGTGCGGTTCGGCCTCCTTCCAAAAGCGTAGCGGCAATGCCGGATGACGCAACAGCTAACGCAATTGTTTCGATAGATCTCACTTTTTTTTAAATATCAATACAAAGGTAAAACGAATAATAGAAATGGAAAATAATTTTCACAATTTCGAGATGTTACTAGCACTGTGTCCGAATAGATAATAAAATATTTATTATTTATGTATTACTGTCATCTTATAGCTTCAGAAACTATTATTACTAAATATCCCGAATCATTACTTAATAAGTTATGAACTACCCTCATTAAGTAATGACACGGGATAAAAGTTACCTCCACTATAATTCATTTAAATATTTTAATACGACAACATAATTTAATCTGTGGCAGGAATTTGAGATAGACAGCATACAGTCTTCAGAATTCAGAAGGTCGAGATTAAGAGGAAGTTTCTCTCTGATGGTGGGGCCTGAAAAATATGAAGAATATTAATTAGACAAAGTCCACAAGCATAAAATAAACTAACATCAAAGCCTCTCTTTTCAATTCCAGCTTGACCAATGACAGCAGTCAAACCCATTATGCCCAATACCCTTTCTTCTGAAGCTGTGAGAGTTTGTCTGCTGCTTGGAACATCACTAGTACCACGTATTGCCAAGGCGTTCTTCTTAGTTTTAGCTTTCTAGTTTGCCCACACTAGCCGTTATTTTTTTGTTAATTTTTGTCCTGCTACTTCATCAATCTTCAGTTTCGTAACGATGTAGTCAACAGTTTTCCTTGGTATCTTCTGCAGTCATGAAATCTCACGATTAGATAATGAGGTACAATCCGTGGGATTGAATTACAGAATACAAAATTTTTGGATCAGTTTTTTTTACGATGATTATGTTTACCTCTGTTGACCATTATTTTTTATTATTTTTTTTCGCTGGAAAAACGCGTTTACGCGTTTTCCCCACTTGAAGTGGGGGGGTATGTGGGACTCGCCGGCGCCGAGCATGCGCCGGAATACCCACTAATAAACCAGCGGTACCCACACCGCCTTTTCGAGGGGCGTCACGGAATCGCTTGCGCATACTACCGTAACGCCCCGTCTTTTGACCATTGGTGCAAGGCCTTAAATATTTATTTTTGTCTCAATTACATGCCGGAGAGTTCTTTCGGTAATTCCTAAAGTAATTATAAGGTATTTTTTTACAAACTGTTAAGATTTGGCCATTTATCAATGAAATCAATGAAAAATAACAATTAGCTTTTATTGTTTTTTTTTTATTCTTTACGGCACGAAATATGGCACATACGGCACAGGGTAGAAACACGAACATAAAAAATCTCATTGTCGTTGAAGAGAGGCCAAGTTCTGGTAACTTTCAAATATCTGTCTTCTTTGAACCTCTGAAATGTTTGACTGTGTGTGTTTGATTATGTCTGTATGTCAAGCAGTATATCTGTGGAGTTCTCTTCATATTAAAAGTAATTATGTGTCTCGAGAATTTAATTAAACTCTCACTACTCTTGCTTGTATACTTGCGATTCAATTGGTGTACAATAAATTGTATTTGTTTTGTGATCGTATGTAAATATGTATCGAATTGTACATTTTAGGAAATTGATTATAATTAACCTAACTTAATTATTATTTTTTAAATACTTTTGATAATTTTTTTATTTTAAAAACAATGTTTACCATACAGCTTTGTTGTTTCATTAAAGTTGCTTGGGATTTCGTTTCACAAACGCTCAAAATTTAAAAGCTTTGAGATTGTTTAGTCCTGTTCCCTACAAGACAATTGCAATAGTACCCTAATATAGCCTCCAAGACAGGATCACTATAATGTTATAACGCATTTCGGTGGTGTGTAGCTTCTGTTCATGAGGGGCAGGATGAGGAAGGGTATTGTAGTGGGGGTATGGAATAGGAGTGGTAGTAGTGGTGGTGACGGCAGGAGTGTCAAATAGAATATAGGCCGGTTTGAGGAAGTCTATGGATACTGTAACGTTTTCCCTTTTACCTGTATCTTAAAGGTCTTTTCACCTCGTTCTATAACTTCATAAGGGCCAGTTTAAGTTGGCTGTAAAGCACCACGTAAGTAGGCGTAGTCCCTTAAAAATACATGACTAGACGTAGTCAGGTTTTTGTGGATAAAGATCTTGTCTTTACTGTGACGTGCAGCTGGTGCTGGTTGGAGTTTTGTTTTTGATTGGCGGTGGAAACGTTCCACTAGCCCGTTACAGGCTGGATGGTACATGGTTGTCCTGCGATGTTTGAATCCGATCATTTTTCCACGGAAATGGAAAAGCGACGATTCAAGCTGTCGACCGCGATCAGTGACTATATCGGTGGGACATCCAAATCTGGATATCCACGATATTACTACCTTCCCAACCGTTTCGGCAGTCATGATCGAAATATATCACTAGGGGAGGGTAACGCAAGTAAACGATCACTGCCCGCTGCGGCGATCGTGGACGGCGCGTAGGCACAAGCCATCGGTACTGCTTAATAAAGCCGTCCACTTGGGTTTGCATCGTAATTAATATTAATAATTTTAAATACTTTTTTATTTTTATTTTTAAAGATTTGTTGTCGACTAGTCACAGACTGTACATATAATTTCCAAGCCAATGTCTATCACAGCCTTTATGGCTTCCTTTAAAATATTTTTAGGTCTGCTTTTTTGTAGCGCTTTGGCAAAATGTAAAACATAATGGTTGCTTAAACTTTCCCTTTATGCTTTTTAACATTAGTACCAATGCATGGTCAGCAAGCTTAGTCGATTTCTTAAAGCCAAAATCTTCAAATCCAATTATTTCTTTAAATTGTTTATAGAAATATAGTATACCAGGGACTAAGGCTACTTCATCAAAAAGCAAAGTACAAAGCCTTTTTGTAGGTGACAACATTTTGACAGATTTTTTTAAATGGTCAATTATGAAAAATTAAATACCAGGTTTAAGGACCAGATAACTTAAAAGTTTTTGAAGTGTTCTCTTTGATGGAAGAATAAAAAGTTTTCTTAAAAGATTATAGGCCTTGGGACTCTGTTTCAAAATAGTCAGAGAGAGTATTTTTTCTTATAATGTGTACACTCTTCTCCTTAGCTTTTCGTTATGTTTTAATCAAAGGTTTGTAAAAATCTTAATAGGCTGTGGGAGAGTATCTATTATTAAAAAAAATTATTTTGAAATTCTTTCTGCCATTTGAACTTCTTTTGATTAATATTTGCATTTGTTTCTTAATTTTAAAATTCTTGTTTTGAGCATACAATTATTTTTTACACATTCTGAAATTTTTATTAGGTATTCTAAATTAATAATAATTATTGAAAATATTATAGTTGCACACATTCTTAAGAATAAACATTGCTGTCTAAGTGTTGTTATTACTACCAAGCATTGCTGTTTATAAGTAGCATTTTGTAGATTTATTTTCATAAAATTTGTCAATAATTTCTGAGATTTTTATGCTTACATAGTTAGTGAAAAATACAATAACTAAACATAAATCTCTTAAGAATCTAAATGTAATAACACATTTTGTTTTATAATTATTCAATTTAGATACAGGTGGTGACAGTAAAGTTTTTCTTGCCATCGTCTGCTCATATGTAGATACTGAAACATCAACTACTTTAGTAATAAATATTACATTTGTACAGTAAAAATATAGCAAAAAATATTTCAATTATTTTAACAAACCCTTGTGTCGAATAATAGAAAATTCAGTTGTAGTAGATACTTCTGTAGAAAAATACTGATGCTGGAGAAGAATAGCCATGTAAAGTAGAGGTGAGTGCTGATCCAAGTGTCATTGCTTGTTCTAGCAGATGATTAAGAAATGCTGTAAATAATAATATTATGCTACCTAGTCCCTTACAAGCAACACTCATTTGCAACAGTTCTGGTATATTTATTTTTTCATATGAACCAATGTATGTACAAAGATAACATTTTAATACCTTTGAAAAAAAAGGCTTGGTATTGTGTTTCATACATAGTTGACATTAATTTCATCAAGAATATCTACCCTAGCTAACATGGATTTATATTAGGCTGAAGCTATTTTATACATAAATAATAATACAAGAATGATTTATCCATGAACAACTTACTCCCTTAAAGTATTAAGATTTATAACTTACATATATTTAATGTGGGAACTGCATTTCTGGTTAATTGGTGATTTGGTAATTGATAGTAATTTTCAAAGTGTCTGTAGCAAAATCGGATGTTATTGTAAATATATTCATCGCTCTTTTCTTGGGTCTCTGGTTTTAAAACAGCTTTCCAGATTTAGTTTTTAATTGTAAGATTTAGTTCTTTCCTGATGAGGATAAACCCACTTTGTAAATCTGCGCAATGGTCCTGAAATATAAACAAGTTAATGGAATTTATACTTAGACAATAATTCAGTAGAACCAATCAACCAATCGTTCTTAGAAAGCGTTTTTCTTTAAATTTATGAACAAGCTTAGTAACAATATTAATTGATATTCAAGAACTTACTAAAATATTATATTATGGCCTATGTAATATATAAATTATCTATTTATAATCTTACCATTAATAATGCACCTAAAATAATATTTCAATTCTGATTTTTGGTCATTTTTTTTCACACTAATAGTACAAATCTTTCTACGCATGACAGGATTTCATTCTCGTTACTCGTTAATAAACACGTTATAAAATATTTTGATATCCCAAATAGTTTTCGTTAGAAGAAGATAGTGTTGCCGCTCAAAATGATGTTTAGCAACACAAAAATATTTAAAATTACAAAAATATTTTAATATGGTGAAAATGTATATGAATAATATATAATATTAAACTTTAATAAATAAATTTTATTGAATACGAACCGATAAAACAGCCATCTAGTCACATCTATGGACAATCAACAATTTTTTTCTTTATCCACGGATAATAGACGGCGATATTTTCGTTTTTAATTTTATATGAGAGTGATATCCCCATGAAACCGCCGATTGCATCGTCAACGTCATCCGTATAGTAGACACAGGTGTTGGTATGTCTGCTAATAGCTACTACCGCGTGAGGTTTGCTGTCGTGGACTCGGAACCTCACGTGTCTGGTCTGGATGATGATGACTTCACCGTAGGTCTGTCCCTTTTCGAATTTTAAAGAATTTTTTTCGCGGAGCCGATGTTTTTTTGTCGACGTATAGGCGAGTACTCGCCTCCGATACGTTGAGTACTGTATAGTTTATTCTATTATTATTTTTTACGAGTAATGAATCTGAAACGTGTTGGTCAAATATTATTCCTTCTTTTGTTTGAGGGTTTTTAACAGAGCATTCAATTACTTTTTCTGTACGAGGCATAATAATATAGGAAGGTTCATCAAATGATAATTTTATATTATTAGCCTTTATTTCTTGAGATTCAGAGTCATAATTAATACGACCGGCGTGTTGTATAAAAAGGTCATTGCTTATTATACCGTCATAAGGTAAGTTAATATTATCAAAAACATGGAATGTGTGTATTAATTTTAAGTCTTGAGTAAATTTTAAGTTGAGGCAACCTAAACTTTTTATAGCTATCATCTTTAGAATCTATACCTTTTACTTTGACATCGGTATTACATAGCTTCAATTCAAATTCTGGAGCAGTCGAGGCACACCGAGCCATATGCTGTATTGCGCTCTCTCGAGCCCGACAAAATAACTATATCTTGGCAGGGAATGTCAGCAACATAAGATATAGCTTCTGCTATAGCAATTACTTCCACACGCATTATTGGGATGTTTCGCGAAATTTTAAAGGACTTCCTATGGTTCTGCATATCATAGAAAGCAGCACCTACACTTGATTGATCTTTGGGACCGTCTGTAAAGATTTTATAAAATTTGTCATAGCGGTCTAGTATGAAATAATAACACATATTGCCTAATAAAATATTGCTTTAATTACATTTAGCTTTATAGATAAATCCAATGTTTGGTTGAATATCCATATTATTAAACCAAGTTCAAAGAGAAAACATTTAGTTACTTCTTAAACATTTTTATTTTTTAAAACTTGATGTTTGTTTTGCTTGGGTTAGATTAATTGACTTGCGAAAGAAAAAAAACGTGCAAATCTTTAGAAATCATAAGTTTTTTTTTAGACCATGCACTCGAAAGTGTAACATAGGATAAATAATAATAATAATAAATAATCTTTATTCACATACAAAGTTACAAAGCATAATGAAATCCCTGATTTCTGAGCTCAAAGACCTGTATTACAGAAATCAGTGTCCTCTCTCATATTTTTTAGTGTCATATCGTTCTATGTAAATAAAAATAAGTGATTAATAATTATTTCATATTGTATATTAGTGGAGTGTGTAGATATGTGTGTGTTTTCATGTGTGTGTGTGTATGTACATGTGTAATTTGTTTCACAAAGTATTATAGCAACAACAGTTCAGTTTGTTCATAATCTATGAGGTAACAAAAACCTAAACACACGGGCCGTAGCCAAGCGCGAGTAGGGGCTAGGTGATCGTATAAACAGATGAGATGGATGAAGTCGTAAGGAACTTGCGAGTAAGGCGGCATGTGTTAAGGATGATTGCCTTTTGGAGTAAATGATGAGTGTGTTGAGGAATCTGTAACATATCAAGGCTACGTTGTAGGCTTTTAGGTAGGACCAATATGGATGGGATGGTGTTTGCCCGCCACTGACGCTTCAATTTAATTATTATTATTATTAATGCGACATATGGTTGCATCATGCTATGGCATAAATATTAATTACTGAGAAACTATATTTATGGACAAAACCGTCGTACTTACGCGTAAAAACACGCCGCCGACAATGCACCATTATTTATATCATTGGATTAGAATCGTTTTCTAACATAGAAATAAGCAAAAATTGAACAATAAACACGATGAACGCGCCAACTGTCAAGTTTGTTACGCTATTTGAGTAGCCGACCTTGATAAAACTGGTTACGCGATAAGGGACAAAAGATTTGATAATTCTATTTCTGTCTAAAACATTTGTAACGTAATTTTCGTTCTCTTTCTTGTGTAAGTGAGAAGGAAATCGTCATTGCGTCTATTAGTTTCTCTGTCTACGGTAATATTAGATTTTACTGTTTGGTTTTATCCAAAATAAAAATTATATATATGTATTTTATCGCATATATTATTTGATATAAACCATTACTATTTGTATAGATTTATGAGCATGTTTAAGTGAGTTAATATTAATTTATTAAGTTAGTATTATGATTGTAAAATCATAGAAATGAACTTTCCTTCATACTTTTTCAGGCTTAGGACTGACTGTACATTAGCGATGTTTTTCTATTTATTAATTACTTATATAGAATACAATGTGAGTAATGGAGGTGTGTTTAAAAGTTCATTTCATCATATATATATTAAATTATTAAAGATTAATAGTATATATATATATATATATATATATATATATATATAATTACTATTAATCTTTAATTTTACTGTTCTCGAAAGTTATTGCTCGAATCTCTTTTGGTCTAAATTGACTTTTAAAAACGTCATTACTTTTTATGATGTAAGTCTCGTCCGACAGTCATTTATTATTAATCCCATTTTACTGAATATGCGTTTACATGGAACAGATGACGCCATAATATTACTGAAACGTTTTACCAATTTGGATAGATATGGATAAGCAAATTTCTGTCCGCGCCACCACTCAAGAGTGTCTTCTTGCTCCATTTATCGTCGTGGAATACTGGCAGCATATCGTCATTTAAATATGTGTCCATCTCCTTTATAGCTGGTGTTCCAACTGTGTGTTACTTTGGTACTACAATATGCTGTACTATGGCCCGAAATCCATCAGTGTTGGTATCACTACTTTAGGTATCAGTAGACTGTTGCTCCTGTGCCTTATGCAACCCGACTAGCTTTTTCTGCACATGGCTTCTTGTATTTTTAGTTTCATTTTGGTCGCTAAATACAGACAATTTGTATCGAGGGTCAAGAAATGTGCATGTGCTATACGTTTGCTCCTCTCCACCAGCCTAAATCTTGTTACTGACCCTGTTCTCTGTTCTTTGTAATATATTTGACAATTCAGAAAGGACACGTTAAAACGTTGGATACATGCGTAATGAAGTCAACGATCGAGAGTGGTAGACATTGATAATCTGGTAGTGCATCTCTAAGATCAGTTCTTGCATTCAAAACGTTTTGTCCATTCTGCCTAGCAATTTCAGCTATTTGTAAATTGTGATGGTTGCAGCAAAAGTGTGTAAACATCGAGAGAGGCATCTTCTCTAAGATGCGAGGATCTATAGCTCGCATCTTTTCGTAAGTTTCTTCGACAAACGTTATAAATCCTGAAAGCTCGAAGTTCTGTACGTAAATGTCTTGAATTGGCACCATCGTGGAATGAGGCCCAATGTCGTACATCGGTTCGTCACGAGGTGGTGTTTCGGTGGTTGATGATGGACGCTTTGCGGCATTAATCTTCGCAGTTTTAGCATCTTCAATCTTCTGCTTAAAAGCAGTGGATCGCGGATTAGGTTTTCTATTAACTCTTTCACGCGATGGATCATACGGTGGGGGCTGGTAGGACCAATCTTTAATCTGTTCCCTACGGTCCATGTGCTCGTACCCCCTCCGGGCATCCCGTTGACCACGGCGGTTACCGCCGGATTGTCTTTCGGGTTGCGGACGTCTGTCCTCAAAAGAATACATCAGTATATGGTTTCACTGGAATTATCGTAAAAACGACAGGACACGCCAGGTCTCGTTTGTAATTACGGGTAGATCTTTTTTCAGAATTGTAATTGTTGTTCGAATGTAATGTTTCAGTGCCACAAAGCGCTGAACCATATGATAGGTAGAGTTCATCAACATCTTGTTGGAACTTCCCGCATTAAGCGCTTCGTTACTAAATACGTTCTGCGTTGTTGTCTGTTTGAGCGTCAGAAGTCCGTGCTGCTAGTTTTAAAGTGGCTAACATTTTTTTTACCTTCTCCAAGACATTTTGAATCGGCACTGTTGTTAGAGCTTCCTGGATGATTAAATTTACCGTATATCCATAACAACTAAATTGCTTCCATCAGTTATTAATTACCTTTTAAACATTCGCAGCGTTGTCAGACACTGCATAATTAATTTTATTTGTAAGGCCCCAATCGGCCACAAAATAGCTGATTAATTTTTGTATATATAATCTAACAATATACTCTTGAGTTTGAAATCGTCTGTAATATAATGACAACTGACAGCTATATATGATTAGTTCGACCTTGAGGTCCAAAAATCCGTCGTAAGACTAGAGATACAGTGTGATCACACTCCGGCCCTAATCCCTTTTTGATTCCGGCTTTCGTTTGTTCATATAAAGCAGGCAACATCACAGTGGAAATGAATATTAATTAGACAAAGTCCACAAGCAAAAAATAAACTAACATCAAAGCCTCTCTTTTAAATTCCAGCTTGACCAATGACAGCAGTCAAACCCATTATGCCCAATACCCTTTCTTCTGAAGCTGTGAGAGTTTGTCTGCTGCTTGGAACATCACTAGTACCACGTATTGCCGAGGCGTTCTTCTTAGTTTTAGCTTTCTAGTTCGCCCACACTGGCCGTTATTTTTCTGTTAATTTTTGTCCTGCTACTTCATCAATCTTCAGTTTCTTAACGATGTAGTCAACAGTTTTCCTTGGTATCTTCTGCAGTCATGAAATCTCACGATTAGATAACGAGGTACAATCCGTGGGATTGAATTACAGAATACAAAGTTTTTGGATCAGTTTTTTTTACGACGATTATGTTTACCTCTGTTGACCATTATTTTTTTTTTTTTTTTTCGCTGGAAAAACGCGTTTACGCGTTTTCCCCACTTGAAGTGGGGAGTATGTGGGACTCACCGGCGCCGAGCATGCGCCGGAATACCTACTAAAAAACCAGCGGTACCCACACCGCCTTTTCGAGGGGCGTCACGGAATCGCTTGCGCATACTACCGTGACGCCCCGTCTGTTGACAATTGGTGCAAGGTCTTAAATATTTATTTTTGTCTCAATTACATGCCGGAGAGTTCTTTCGGTAATTCCTAAAGTAATTATAAGGTATTTTTTACAAACTGTTAAGATTTGGTCATTTATCAATGAAATTAATGAAAAATAACAATTAGCTTTTATTGTTTTTTTTTTTTTAATTCTTTACGGCACGAAATATGGCACATGCGGCACAGGGAAGAAACATGAACATAAAAAATCTCTTTGTCGTTGAAGAGAGGCCAAGTTCTGGTAACTTTCAAATATCTGTCTTCTTTGATCCTCTGAAATTTTTGACTGTGTGTGTTTGATTATGTCTGTATGTCAAGCGGTATATCTGTGGAGTTCTCTTCATATTAAAAGTACTTATGTGTCTCGAGAATTTAATTAAACTCTCACTACTCTTGCTTGTATATTTGCGATTCAATTGGTGTACAATAAATTGTATTTGTTTTGTATTGTATTGTAATGTATCGAATTGTACATTTTAGGAAATTGATTATAATTAACCTAACTTAATTATTATTTTTTAAATCCTTTTGATAATTTTTTTATTTTAAAAACAATGTTTACCATACAGCTTTGTTGTTTCATTAAAGTTGCTTGGGATTTCGTTTCAAAAACGCTCAAAATTTAAAAGCTTCGAGATTGTTTAGTCCTGTTCCCTACAAGACAATTGCAATAGTACCCTAATATAGCCTCCAAGACAGGATCACTATAATGTTATAACGCATATCGGTGGTGTGTAGCTTCTGTTCATGAGGGGCAAGATGAGGAAGGGGATTGTGGTGGGGGTATGGAATAGGAGTGGTAGTAGTGGTGGTGACGGCAGGAGTGTCAAATAGAATATAGGCCGGTTTTAGCAAGTCTATGGATACTGTAACGTTTTCCCTTTTACCTGTATCTTAAAGGTCTTTCCACCTCGTTCTATAACTTCATAAGGGCCAGTATAAGTTGGCTGTAAAGCACCACGTAAGTAATCGTAGTCCCTTAAAAATACATGACTAGACGTAGTCAGGTCTTTGTGGATAAAGATTTTGTCTTTACTGTGAGGTGCAGCTGGTGCTGGTTGGAGTTTTGTTTTTGATTGGCGGTGGAAACGTTCCACTAGCCCGTTACAGGCTGGGTGGTACATGGTTGTCCTGCGATGTTTGAATCCGATCATTTTTCCAAGGAAATGGAAAAGTGACGATTCAAACTATCGACCGCGATCAGTGACAATATCAGTGGGATATCCAAATCTGGATATCCACGATATAACTACCTTCCCAACCGTTTCGGTAGTCATGATCGAAATATATCACTAGGGGAGGGTAACGCAAGTAAACGATCACTGCCCCCTGCGGCGATCGTGGACGGCGCGTAGGCACAAGCCATCAGTACTGCTTAACAAAGCCGTCCACTCGGGTTTGTGTCGTAATTAATATTAATAATTTTAAATACTTTTATTTTTATTTTTAAACATTTATTGTCGACTGGTACAGGTGGAATTGGACAGACTGTACATATAATTTCCAAACCAATGTCTATCACAGCCTTTATGGCTTCCTTTATAAACTTTTTAGGTCTGCTTTTTTTTGTAGTGCTTTGGCAAAATGTAAAACATAATGGTTGCTTAAACTTTCCCGTTATGCTTTTTAACATTAGTACCAATGCATGGTCAGCAAGTTTGTCAATTTCTTAAAGCCAAAATCTTCAAATCCAATCATTTCTTTAAATTGTTTATTGAAATATAGTATACCAGGGACTAAGGCTACATTTTGACAGATTTTTTTAAATGGTCAATTATGACAAATTTATACCAGATTTAAGGACCAGATAACTTAAAAGTTTTTGAAGTGTTCTCTTTGATGGAAGAATAAAAAGTTTTCTTAAAAGATTATAGGCCTTAGGACTCTGTTTCAAAATAGCCAGAGAGCGTATTTTTTCTTATAATGTATACACTCTTCCCCTTAGCTTTTCGTTATGTTTTAATCAAAGGTTTGTAAAAATCTTAATAGGCTCTGCGAGAGTATCTGATATTAAAAAAATAATAATAATTTTGAAATTCTTTCTGCCATTTGAACTTCTTTTGATTGATATTTGCATTTGTTTCTTAATTTTAAAATTCTTGTTTTGAGCATACAATTATTTTTTACACATTCTGAAATTTTTATTAGGTATTCTAAATTAATAATAATTATTGAAAATATTAATGTTGCACACATTCTTAAGAATAAACATTGCTGTCTAAGTGTTGTTATTACTAGCAAGTATTGCTGTTTATAAGTAGCATTTTGTAGATTTATTATCATAAAATTTATCAATAATTTCTGAGATTTTTATGCTTACATAGTTAGTGAAAAATACAATAACTAAACATAAATCTCTCAAGAATCTAAATGTAATAACACATTTTGTTTTATAATTATTCAATTTAGATACAGGTGGTGACAGTAAAGTTTTTCTTGCCATCGTCTGCTCATATGTAGATACTGAAACATCAACTACTTTAGTAATAAATATTACATTTGTACAGTAAAAATATAGCAAAAAATATTTCAATTATTTTAACAAACCGTTGTGTCGAATAATAGAAAATTCAGTTGTAGCAGATACTTCTGTAGGAAAATACTGATGCTGGAGAAGAATAGCCATGTAAAGTAGAGGTGAGTGCTGATCCAAGTGTCATTGCTTGTTCTAGCAGATGATCAGGCAATGCTGTAAATAATAATATTATGGTACCTAGTCCCTTACAAGCAACAATCATTTGCAACAGTTCTGGTATATTTATTTTTTCATATGAACCAATGTTTACCATAACACAATTGTAAAATGTACAAAGATAACATTTTAATACCTTTGAAAAAAAAGGCTTGGTATTGTGTTTCATACATAGTTGCAGTTAATTTCATCAAGAATATCTACTCTAGCTAACATGGATTTATATTAGGCTGAAGCTGTTTTATTCATAAATAATAATACAAGAATGATTTATCCATGAACATCTTACTCCCTTAAAGTATTAAGATTTATAACTTACATATATTTAATGTGGGAACTGCATTTCTGGTTAATTGGTGATTTGGTAATTGATAGTAATTTTCAAAGTGTATTGATTTGGCTTTTTCGCCAAATCGGTGCGACAGGTGTTCTTTTAGATCTTTGGCGGCTTCCACTGTATTGGTGGCTACTACTTCATTGTTCTCGTCGAAGTTCCTGACTATGTAAGTCGTCTTTCCGCAGCCCGGTACTCCATTGATCCAAGATAGTCTTGGTAGTTCCCAGCCTACGAAAGGTGCATCGACGTCTGGATCACCTGAGATGGACTTAGCCATCTCCAGTATTCTATCGTCCAGCATGATTCTCGTGCATCTAGCAACCACCACGATTGGGTCTCCTGCAGGAGTGAGAAATTTGAGTTGTGGGTCTTCTCGCTCTTCCGCTTCAACCAGGCCTACGAAACCTCCCACAGTGCTGTAAGCGGCCATGTACCACCCCGACATTCTCCCTTTGATGACTTGGGATGTGTCGTTGTTGTGTATGTTCGTTTTTATCTTGACCTCCATCCTTTTTTGGGCCTCTCGGACTTCGTATATTGCTCTAAAAGGTTCTCCGGTCTCGTAGCCAAGCCAGATGCGGACCGCCTGAGCCTCCTTCAGAGTCCCGCTGATGTAATTGCGGGCTAGGTCTAGTTGTTCGACCACTGTTCTTCTGGTCTCCTAGAGGTCTGCTATGTGGGCCCTCTCGACTCGCACTAATTCTTGTCCATGCCGGGAGCGCTCCTTCTCGAGGTTGAACCTGTGCCTATTTCTCGAGTCCGAGAGGGAGAGGACGGTTTCGTACAGCCCCTGCAAGCACTCATGACAAGTGGCCTTGTACTCCCGCTTCATGGTCGTTGCGGCTTCCAAAGCCTCCTTGCCTTTTTGCAGGTAGCTGTTTGCTACCCCCGTAACTCTGTCCATTTCGACCCCAGTGCCTCTTCCTGGCGTTGTGTATAGGAGGCTTACCCTCCTATTTAAGGCAGATGCACTGGACCCTATGGACGATGTACAATATACATGAAAAATATGGATGGGATGGTGTTTGCCCGCCACTGACGCTTCAATTTAATTATTATTATTATTAATGCGACATATGGTTGCATCATGCTATGGCATAAATATTCATTACTGAGAAACTATATTTATGGACAAAACCGTCGTACTTACGCGTAAAAACACGCCGCCGACAATGCACCATTATTTATATCATTGGATTAGAATCGTTTTCTAACATAGAAATAAGCAAAAATAAACACAATGAACGCGCCAACTGGCAAGTTTGTTACGCTACTTGAGTAGCCGACCTTGATAAAACTGGTTACGCGATAAGGGACAAAAGATTTGATAATTCTATTTCTGTCTAAAACATTTGTAACGTAATTTTCGTTCTCTTTCTTGTGTAAGTGAGAAGGAAATCGTCATTGCGTCTATTAGTTTCTCTGTCTACGGTAATATTAGATTTTACTGTTTGGTTTTATCCAACATTAAAAATATTTATGTATTTTGTCGCATATATTATTTGATATAAACTATTACTATTTGTATAGATTTATGAGCATGTTTAAGTGAGTTAATATTAATTTATTAAGTTAATATTATGATTGTAAAATCATTGAAATTAACTTTCCTTCATACTTTTTCAGGCTTTGGACTGACTGCATATTAGCGATGTTTTTCTATTTATTAATTACTTTTATAGAATACAATGTAAGTAATGTTGCCTACATTACTTAAATTTATATATATTTAAAAGTTCATTTCATCATATATATATATTTAATTAATCTTAAATTTAACTGTTCTCGAAAGTTATTGCTCGAATCTCTTTTGGTCTAAATTGACTTTTAAAAACGTCATTACTTTTTGTGATGTAAGTCTCGTCCGACAGTCATTTATTATTAATCCCATTTTACTGAATATGCGTTTACATGGAACAGATGACGCCATAATATTACTGAAACGTTTTACCAATTTGGGATAGATATGGATAAGCAAATTTCTGTCCGCGCCACCACTCAAGAGTGTCTTCTTGCTCCATTTATCGTCGTGGAATACTGGCAGCATATCGTCATTTAAATATGTGTCCATCTCCTTTATAGCTGGTGTCCCAACTGTGTGTTACTTTGGTACTACAATATGCTGTACTATGGCCCGAAATCCATCAGTGTTGGTATCACTACTTTAGGTATCAGTAGACTGTTGCTCCTGTGCCTTATGCAACCCGACTAGCTTTTTCTGCACATGGCTTCTTGTATTTTTAGCTTCATTTTGGTCGCTAAATACAGACAATTTGTATCGAGGGTCAAGAATCACCACCAGCCTAAATCTTGTTACTAACCCTGTTCTTTGTTCTTTGTAATATATTTGACAATTCAGAAAGGACACGCCAGGTCTCGTTTGTAATTACGGGTAGATCTTTTTTCAGAATTGTAATTGTTGTTCGAATGTATTGTTTCAGTGCCATAAAGCGGTGAACCATATGATAGGTAGAGTTCATCAACATCTTGTTGGAACTTCCCGCATTAAGCGCTTCGTTACTAAATACGTTCTGCGTTGTCGTCTGTTTGAGCGTCAGAAGTCCGTGCTGCTAGTTTTAAAGTGGCTAACATTTTTTTTACCTTCTCCAAGACATTTTGAATCGGCACTGTTGTTAGAGCTTCCTGGATGATTAAATTTACCGTATATCCATAACAACTAAATTACTTCCATCAGTTATTAATTGCCTTTTAAACATTCGCAGCGTTGTCAGACACTGCATAATTAATTTTATTTGTAAGGCCCCAATCGGCCACAATATAGCTGATTAATTTTTGTATATATAATCTAACAATATACTCTTGAGTTTGAAATCGTCTGTAATATAATGACAACTGACAGCTATATATGATTAGTTCGACCTTGAGGTCCAAAAATCCGTCGTAAGACTAGAGATACAGTGTGATCACACTCCGGCCCTAATCCCTTTTTGATTCCGGCTTTCGTTTGTTCATATAAAGCAGGCAACATCACAGTGGAAATGGTTTTTCAACTTGGCTGTAGGTAGCCAGGAATCCACCTAGTAAATTTCTTAAAAGCCTTCTTCTCCACCAATGAGAAAGTTCTAGTAAATCGCGGTCAAGTTTTTTTTCATGTCCTTGGATATTCTCTTCGCATAATCATTTTAGCTTCAGTTTCTTGTTGTGCCTCACCGACTAGTAAAAGCGTCTAAATGTTTTTTTTAATGTGCCTTTAAGTTTCCTGTAGAGCCCTTGTGGATATAAATGTCGCAACAAATACGACATTTAGCTATTTTGTCTACAATTTTGAATTTTTCAAAATAATTCCAAATCACGCTCGTATTGGGACGTGACATACTCATTTTCTTGAAATGTTCAATATAATAAGTACATTTATTTACAATATTTTACACACAACACAAATTATTAAATAAATCTGCCTAAACAAGAAAAAAAGATACGAGTTAAGAAAAACTAAATTTAGA
This sequence comes from Nymphalis io, assembly GCF_905147045.1. Lineage (NCBI taxonomy): Eukaryota > Metazoa > Arthropoda > Insecta > Lepidoptera > Nymphalidae > Nymphalis > Nymphalis io. Next base: position 4,732,286 of record NC_065917.1, on the reverse strand, counting down.
AAAAGAAAGCGAGTAATTGAGTTATGTGTACTAACAAACGCGATCGTGAAAACATGAAACAACGAAACTAAAAATAGATCGTAGTTATAATAATAGCAATTTCTGAAATGAAATCCAAGGCCAAATAAACAACCGATACCAGTACACGCACTCTGCGTGTTAATAAATATAATGTCTGTATTCAAGTATCAAGTGGATATTTTTAAAACACCGGATATGCGATATCTAAATATTTTTAAATGCATCAATATTGGAGTTAGATATATCGAAAAAAAATATCGAAATATCGGCTTTATTAAAAAATAATCGTTATTCAGCACAAAAAATATTTACACAATTAAATCTTGTATATTTATAAAGGAAATTAAATTATAAATGTATAGTTCTTAGTTATTACTTTTTAATTTAAATAAGACAATCATGTGTTGTACTAATATTTTTCAGTCAGATATTTTAAAAATACTCGTTAATATGTTCGGCGGCTCGAATACTGCGATTATTAGACATTAAAAGATTAATTGTAATAAAAACTTATTTAAAAATATATTAAACGTTAATATTTATATTTCAATATCAAACTATCGACATGTCGCCCAAAAGTATTACATAATTAGTAGTAAATATAGATATTTATCATTTATTTTTATAGTATAGGAAGGCGGACGAGCTTATCGGCCACCTGATGGTAAGTGGTCACCAACGCCCATAGACATTGGCATTGTAAGAAATGTTAACCATCGCTAACATAACCAATGCGCCACCACCCTTGGGACCTTAGATTATATGTCCCTTGTGCCTGTAATTACACTGACTCACTCATCCTTCAAACCGGAACACAATAATACCAAGTACCGCTGTTTTGAGGTAAAATATCTTATGAGTGGGCGGTACCTACCCAAGCGAGCTTGCACAAAGCCTAAAGTACTACCACTAAATTCGTTATGCCGATATTTTACCAACAATACTTCTCGCGTTCGCGCGTACTCGTTTGACAATTGATATCGGATATACCATAAACAGAGTATACAGGACCAGTATCAGTGGATAGTCGAATAAACAGATACTGTGCGCTGTGCGTACTCGTTTGGATACACCGTAAACAAAGTATACAGGATCGATGTCAGTGGATATCCGAATACATAGATACTGTGCGCTTCGATCGCTCCATTTACTACAAAGAACGGACCTCTTGACCTCATTATTAGTTCTTTTACGATGCAAACACGTAATGTTATTCTGTCCGGCAGTAGCTTAGCCAAACGAGCATGATCCTCGTATCTGATTTTGTTTGCGACTTAACTTATGTGTATCAGGAACTGCTTCAGGTGCTCTAACGAGTTCGTAATCATCCTTCTCTTGTTTTTGAGGTACCTTTTGCTGCTTCTTTTGCTTTAGCTGTTGTTTCCAATTTTTGCTTCTTTCTATAGGTCCTCTAGGTTTAACATCTCTTCCTTCAAATTCACGGACGGCATTTCAGTTTTGGTTAAAATTTTGGCGCTGCTGAAATTCGTAAGCTCTGCGCTGATTACGATTCCCAAAACCACTAGCGGGCTGGCTACGCTGTAATTGGTTTTGATTTCCTCCGTTTCTACGGGTATTTGACATCCTGTCTGCAATTAGCAATTTCTGTTTAAAAACATTTTAAAAACTGAATATTGAAGCCGAGATGGCCCAGTGGTAAGAACGCGTGAATCTTAACCGTTGATCGTGGGTTCAAACCCGGGCAAGCACCACTGAATTTTCATGTGCTTGATTTATGATTATAATTCAACTCGTGCTCAAGTGTGCTCAAGGAAAACATCGTGAGGAAACCGGCATGTGTCTAATTACACTCAAATTCTGCCACATGTGTATTCCACCAACCCGCACTGGAGCAGTGTGGTGGAATAAGCTCCAAACCTCAAAAAAGGAAGAAGAGGCCTTTAGCCCAGCAGTGGGACATTCACAGGCTGTTACGGTTACGGACATAGATAGTGTATCTATATATGATTTGTATCGCTCATACCTACTGACGACCATTCTGCCCGTATTATAGTACAAATGTTTGAATTTGTTGATGGCTCAAGTGTTTCTATTTCGCCCTTTATGCTAGCTCTTAATTGGCAGCATTAGCTAGCTGTTGATTGGGTATCGGAACCAGTTTCACTTGCTGCCCCTCTGAGATTGATATACTGCCACTTCAATAGTTTAAGAGAAACTAATAATGTAAGTGATTTTTCCGGTGAATGTGTAGTAGTTTTTTACTGTCATTTAGGCACTCCTTGACTTTATCAAGGCTTTCTAGATGATTGGGTAAATGGTTCATTATTTTTGCCAAATCTTCGTTTCCGGCGGTGCTTTTCAACCCCTTCATTGTAACAGAAGTAACTTCTTCGGGAGAAAGTGAAATTGATTTACTGATCCTATCCTCACTCCGTCGCTTTTGTTTACATCCTAAATCTGCATTTTTTCCTTATAAACTGGGGTAACGTGCGGGTACATTTTTCCCATCTAGCACTCATATCAGATATGGAATAAGCTCCAACCTTCTCCTCAAAAAGTGGAGAGGAGGCCTTTAGCCCAGCAGTGGGACATTCACAGGCTGTTACGGATTACGGACTCATATCAGAACAAAATCGCACGTAAAATTTTCGAACGATTTCGATTCTCCACTGTCACTTTCACTTTTTCACTAAATTATTGACTATGGAGAGACCATATCAATACAAAGGTAAAACGAATAATAGAAATGGAAAATAATTTTCACAATTTCGAGATGTTACTAGCACTGTGTCCGAATAGATAATAATATTTATTATTTATGTATTATTGTCATTTTATAGCTTCAGAAACTATTATTACTAAATATCCCGAATCATTACTTAATAAGTTATGAACTACCCTCATTAAGTGATAACACGGGATAAAAGTTACCTCCACTATAATTCATTTAAATATGTTAATACGACAACATAATTTAATCTGTGGCAGGAATTTGGGATAGACAGACTGTATGTTCAGAATTCAGAAGGTCGAGATTAAGAGGAAGTTTCTCTCTGATGGTGGGGCCTGAAAAATATGAAGAATATTAATTAGACAAAGTCCACCAGCATAAAATAAACTAACATCAAAGCCTCTCTTTTCAATTCCAGCTTGACCAATGACAGCAGTCAAACCCATTATGCCCAATACCCTTTCTTCTGAAGCTGTGAGAGTTTGTCTGCTGCTTGGAACATCACTAGTACCACGTATTGCCAAGGCGTTCTTCTTAGTTTTAGCTTTCTAGTTTGCCCACACTGGCCGTTATTTTTGTGTTAATTTTTGTCCTGCTACTTCATCAATCTTCAGTTTCTTAACGATGTAGTCAACAGTTTTCCTTGGTATATTCTACAGTCATGAAATCTCACGATTAGATAACGAGGTACAATCCGTGGGATTGACTTACAGAATACAAAATTTTTGGATCAGTTTTTTACGATGATTGTTTACGTCTGTTGACCATTATTTTTTTTTATTTTTTTCGCTGGAAAAACGCGTTTACGCGTTTTCCCCACTTGAAGTGGGGGGTATGTGGGACTCGCCGGCCTTCCTAAAGTAATTATAAGGTATTTTTTACAAACTGTTAAGATTTGGCCATTTATCAATGAAATCAATGAAAAATAACAATTAGCTTTTATTGTATTTTTTTTGTATTGTATTGTGATGTACCGACTTGTACATTTTAGGAAATTGATTATAATTAACCTAACTTTATTATTATTTTTTAAATACTTTTGATATTTTTTTTATTTTAAAAACAATGTTTACCATACAGCTTTGTTGTTTCATTAAAGTTGCGTGTGTGTTACTTTGGTACTACAATATGCTGTACTATGGCCCGAAATCCATCAGTGTTGGTATCACTACTTTAGGTATCAGTAGACTGTTGCTCCTGTGCCTTATGCAACCCGACTAGCTTTTTCTGCACATGGCTTCTTGTATTTTTAGCTTCGTTTTGGTCGCTAAATACAGACAATTTGTATCGAGGGTCAAGAAATGTGCATGTGCTATACGTTTGCTCCTCTCCACCAGCCTAAATCTTGTTACTAACCCTGTTCTCTGTTCTTTGTAATATATTTGACAATTCAGAAAGGACACGTTAAAACGTTGGATACATGCGTAATGAAGTCAACGATCGAGAGTGGTAGACATTGATAATCTGGTAGTGCATCTCTAAGATCAGTTCTTGCATTCAAAACGTTTTGTCCATTCTGCCTAGCAATTTCAGCTATTTGTAAATTGAGATGGTTGCAGCAAACGTGTTTAAACATCGAGAGAGGCATCCTCTCTAAGAAGCGAGGATCTATAGCTCGCATCTTTTCGTAAGTTTCTTCGACTAACGGTATAAATCCTGAAAGCTCGAAGTTCTGTACGTGGATGTCTTGAATTGGCACCATCGTGGATTGAGGCCCATCGGTTCGTCACGAGGTGGTGTTTCGGTGGTTGATGATGGACGCTATGCGGCATTAATCTTCGCAGTTTTAGCATTTTCAATCTTCTGCTTAAAAGCAGTGGATCGCGGATTAGGTTTTCTATTAACTCTTTCACGCGATGGATCATACGGTGGGGGCTGGTAGGACCAATCTTTAATCTGTTCCCTACGGTCCATGTGCTCGTACCCCCTTCGGGCATCCCGTTGACCACGGCGGTTACCGCCGGATTGTCTTTCGGGTTGCGGACGTCTGTCCTCAAAAGAATACATCAGTATATCGTTTCACTGGAATTACAGTACAAAATAAAAGGAAACAAAACAAAATAAAACAAAAACAAAGGAAGAGAGCAAACGTCTTCCCTGCAGCTACTACTTGCCACAAAGCCGCTCCACAGTCCATTCTGCTGAACAGAGAAGTACCAGGAACGGCCCGTGGCATTACCGTCGCGTCAGTCTCAGCCGCGGGCGACAGGCACTCCGAGAAAACATCGGATTACTTGTCGACCCAGGGTGCACCACGTGGAGGTGACTGACCTTCACCCCAGGAAGGTACGAGACCTAGCGGGAGACAATTCAATCGTCGAGTTTTGCTGGGTAAAAACACGAGTCGGAATTTGGGGAAATAAACGTGCAGATGATTCTTACCTATATGGCGACCATTATTATATTTAACTTCATGTCATGTTGTTCTCATGTAAGTGACGTTCGTCTTTTTTGAGAATAAAGATTCTTTGAACTGATTACCTTAAGTGCAATTTGAGTGGAGAAGCGTTAGATCTGCTGAGTAATTTCTCAACGGCTGATGCAAATTATTAGGAAGCTTTGAATCACTTACTTCGGCGTTATAATTGCAATGCTGTGATGCGGTCTTTATTCGCCACAAGAAAATTCAGCACGAGTCAGCCAATGAAATTTGGAATTTATTGGATACAATGTGTATCAGTCTTAAATCCTTGGAAAATTTGGGCATTAAGACAGATCTGGGACGCAATTGTCGTTTAAGTGGTTGTTTCGAGGTTGGTCGCGGAGTCTATCAAGCAATGGGAGCAGCACACGAGATGTGAAGAGTTACCCACTTGGATACAATTGATAGATTATTTAGAATACAGATTCCGCTCCTTAGAGATGATAAATACGAACGGAAAACGTGAAATGCAACAAGCTAAGCCTGCAGTTAAGTCAAAATCATTTCTCGCGTCTGTAGCAAAGCGTTATCTGGAGCAAAACTCCAAAAGCCATCTCGTCTGCAAGAATTGGCTACCAAGAGCAAATAATTTTATATAATATATATATTTTTATATTTTTCCTGTCTGTAACATAACCCCACAAAAATGTACTCAGTACTCGCCTCTACATCACAAAGGCAACATCGATTCCACAAAAAAAAATCGCTACAAAAGGCAATCCGAGGACTCCGCCTAATCGAACGAGCAGCAAAGCAGACCAGAACTGTAAAAATTGTACAAATAGAAATAAAATAAAGGTTATCTGAATTTAACTTTATGTATTTGTAATATTATTTGCGGTAACATTGAATTTATTTTGTTTAAGAACGCAAAATTGAGCGTTTACGGGTGTAAACAACTTACGGGGAGCGGCGAGCGGCGAGTATGGGCAAACCCTCTTATATGGTAGATGCACCTAAAAAGGCCCCGTTACCAGCAAGCCCGCCAGACGCGACTTGGAGCACCTTGGGAAAGCACCTTATAAGAAGATCTGCTGCTGTCTTAGTGTTATAGTAATTAATATATCTGTTATACGTAAATCAAAATGCCAAATAATAGATTAAAAGATTGTTGAGGGTATTTTACAAATATAAATCAATAATTTAATAAAAAAAATTAATACAAACTTAGAAAAAAAAATTATATATAACGAGGGGGTATTGATCACGTGGGGCAATTCGTTGTCGGAGCCGTTATCAGACATGTTGTAGGCGTAAAGTAAAAGATCAGTCTCGTACAACTGTTGTTTATTTGTTCGCTTACAATCGATAATCACAAAATAACAATTAACCGCGCCGATTAAAGTGGTTGGAAACGCAGCAAGTTCGATACAAGAAGACGACCGTTCGCCCCGGAGTCCCGTTCCCAAGTTCCCCACGAGAGCGTTCAGCAAACCTCATGTGACCGATGTCAAACCATTAACAATTCATTATTCATTAACTTTCAAGTGGGTACTTTGAATTCCTGTGTCGACATTACTCAAGCGTACTACTTGACGTTCCCGAGAACCACTTATAGACGGCGTTGTATTTAAATTATGGCGTCTTAAATTATAACGTCTTATCTTTGATCCTGCGACACGGCCATCAAGACAACTCACACGTCCTCGTGTGTGGTATCTGAAACATTAGTTTGTTCAAAGTAAAACGACTTTCGCTCGGTCTTTCTGACCAGGGCGTCAGGAATCGAGTAAATAAATCCTCAGGCTTAAGTCAACATTATTTTACTCTAAACGTAACGCTCATTTAATCTAATTACAATAAAAACATTCAGTCGGTAATCAACGAGTCTAGTATGCAATACTCTACATCTCAACATATTGCCTCCATCCGGCACACAAGTGGGACTTCCATCCAGTACCCACTTTAAACCACACAACACATGGCGATGCCTCCATCCGGCATCCTTATGATTGCTTGCATCTCCATACCAGAAATAGGTCACACTAAAGACCTACTCCTATGGCCTATGTATTCCTAATCCCTCTCGTCATCGTTCATTTCGTCAGTATTTGTAGAGTCAAAGTCCTTGTCGTCAGTCTCGTTAGCGTCAGCGTCCTTATCATCAAAAACGTTACTGTCTGGCATCTTTCGAAGACTATCGTTCGCGTACTTGTAAGTTCGATTCGAATTAAGGGCTTTAAGTGTATAACGGTTCCCTTCTAGTACCTTTATAATTTTAAAAGGACCTCTATACTTGGGATCAAGCTTCGTTAGTC